>NW_026576089.1:215000-220046 GCF_028641065.1 Leucoraja erinaceus | reverse complement strand
ACCCCCACACTCAACACACTGACCACACCCCCCTCACACTGACCACCACCCCCTCACACTGACCACACCCCCCTCACACTGACCACTCCACCCCTGCCCACACCCCCTCACAACACCACCACACCCCCCTCACACTGACCACACCCCCCTCACACTGACCACACCCCCCACTCACACCCCCCCCTCACACCACAACCCCCCTCACACTGACCACACCCCCTCACACTGACCACACCCCCTCACACTGACCACACCCCCACTCACCCTCACTGGACCACACCCCCTCCACACTGACCACACCCCCCACACACCACACCCCCCCACACACCACACCCCCCTCACACTGACCACACCCCCTCACACTGACCACACCCCCTCACACTGACCACACCCCCTCACACACCACACCCCCCACACTGACCACACCCCCCCCCTCACACTGACCACACCCCCTCACACTGACCAACACCCCCCACACACTGACCACACCCCCTCACACTGACACCCCCCTCACACTGACACACCCCCTCCCCCCTCACACCTGACCAACACCCCCCCTCACACTGACCACACCCCCTCACACTGACCACACCCCCCTCACACTGACCACACCCCCCTCACACTGACCACACCCCTCCACACTGACCCACCCCCACACTGACCACACCCCCTCACACTGACCACACCCCCTCACACCACACCACACCCCCCCTCACACTGACCACACCCCCACCCACCACACCCCCTCACACTGACCACACCCCCCTCACAGACCACACCCCCCTCACACACGACCACACCCCCCTCACAGACCACACCCCCCTCACACTGACCACACCCCCTCACACTGACACCACACCCCTCACAGACCACAACCCCCTCACACTGACCACCCCCCCACCCACACCCCCTCACACTGACCACACCCCCTCACACTGACCACACAGACCCCTCAACAGACCACACCCCCCTCACACTGAACACACCCCCTCACACTGACCACACCCCCCTCACACTGACCACACCCCCTCACACACTGACCACACCCCCTCACACTGACCACACACCCCCTCACACTGACCACACCCCCCTCACACTGACCACACACCCCTCACATGACACACCAACTCACATGTGGTGTGTATATATATACGCCACTGTGTCTTTTTATGTGTGTGTGCATATGTATTCACTCTCTCCTCTCGTTTCTCTCTCCCTTCTCATTCTCCTCTCACATTTTCTCACCTTCTCCTCCCCTCCTTCTTCTTCTCTCCCCCCATCATTGCTCTCTCTCTCCGTCCTTCTCCTCTTTCTCTCCCTCCTCTTCTTTCTCCTTCCCTCTCCTTTTCCACCCTCTCGTCTCCTTCTCCTTCTTTCTCCTCTCCTCTCCTCTCCCTCCCTTTCATCTCTCTCCGCTCCTCTCCTCTCCTCTCCTCCCCTTCTCCCTCTCACCTCCTCCCCTCCGTCCTCTCCTCTCTTCCTCCTCATTCCCTCTCCTCCTCTCACCTTCCTCTCCCTTCTCTCTTTCCTCTCCTCTCCTCTCTCTCCCCCTCCTCCTCCCTCTCCTCCCTCTTTCCCCTCCTCTCCTCTCTCTCTTCTCCCTCTCCCCTCCCCCCTCTCCCCCTCTCCTCCTTTCCTCTCCTCTCCTCTCTCTCTCCTCCTCTTCCTTCCCCTCCTCCCCCCTCTCTTCTTCTTCCCTTTCCCTGCTTCCCCCTCTCATCTCCTCTCTCTCTCTTCTCTCCTCCTCTCTCCCTCTTCTCCTCTCTCCTTCCTCTCTCCTCTCTCTCTCCTCTCCTCTCTCTCCCCTCCCCTTCCCCTCTCCCTTCTCCCTCTTCCTCTCTCCCTCTTCTCCCTCTCTTCTCCTCTCTCCCTCTCCTCTCCTCTCTCTCCTCTCTCTCTTTCTCTTCTCTTCCTTCTCTCTCTCTCTCTCCTCTCCCTCTCTCCTCTCTCTCTTTCCTCTCTCCCCTCTCTCTCCTTTTCTCCTATCTCCCTCATCCTCTCTTCTCTCTCTCCTCTCCCTTCCCTCTCTCTTCTCTCTTCTCTCTCCTCCTCTCTCTCTTCTCTCCCCTCTTCTCTCTCTCTCTCTCCCTTCTCTCTCTCCTCTCCCTCCTCCTCTCTCCTTCCTCCCTCTTCCTCTCCTCTCCTCTCCTCTCTCTCTCCTCTCTCTCTCCTTCTCTCTCACCTCTTTCTCTCTCTCTCCTTCTCTTTCTAGTATCTCTCTCCCTCCCAAACTCTTCCTCCCTCTCTCTCTCTCCTCTCTCCTCTCTCTCCCTCTCTCTATCTCTCCTCCTCTCTCTCCCTCTCTCTCTTTCTCTTCTCTCCTCTCCTCTCTTCTCTCTCTCCTTCTCTCTCTCCTCTCTCTTTCCTCTCTCTCTCTCTCCCCCCTCTCTCTTTCTCTCCCCTCCCATTCTCTCTCTCTCCCCTCTCTCTCCTCTCCCTCCTCTCTCCCCTCTCTCCTCTCCTCTCCTCCTCCTTCCTCTCTCCTCCTCTCCCTCTTCCTTTCCTCTCTCCTTTCTCTCCCTCTCCCTTCTCTTTCTCCTCTCCCTCCTTCTCTTCTCTCTCCTTCCCTCTTCTTCTCTCCCCTCTTCTCCTCTTCCTTCTTTTTCTCTCTCCCTCTCCCCTCTCCCTCTTCCTTCTCTCTCTCTCTTCCTCTCTCCCCCCTCTTCTTCTCCTCTCCTCTTCTCTCTCTCCCTCTCTCCCTCTCTCTCTCTCTCTCTCTCTCTCTCTCTCTCTCTCCCTCTCTTTTCTCCCTCCTATTCCCCTCCCTCTCTCTCTCTCTCTCTCCCTCTCTCTCTCTCTCCTCCCTCCGTGCTCTATCCTCTGTATCTTTTATATCGAGACTCACAAGCCGCTGTCTTGGCCTCTTTGTTCTCTCTCTCTCTCTCCCCCTCTCTCTCTCCCCTTCTCTCTCTCTCTCTCTCTCCCTCTCTCTCCTTCTCTCTCTCCCCTATCTCCATCTCTCTCTCTCCTCTCTCTCTCTCTTCCTCTCTCTCTCTCTCTCTCTTCTCTCTCTCTCTCTCTCTCTCTCCCTCTCTCCCTCCCCTCTCTCTCTCTCTCTCTCTCTCTCTCTCTCTCTCTCTCTTTTCTCTCTCTCCCTCTCTCCCTCTTTCTCTCTCTCTCCCCTCTCTCTCTCTTTTCTCTCTCTCTTTCCTCTCTCTCTCTTTTCTCTTTTCCCCCTCTCTCTCTCTCTACCTCCTCTCTCTCCTTCCCTCCTTCCTCCTTTCCCCCTCTCTACCTCTCCCTCTCCCTCTCCTCTCCCTCTCCTCTCTCTCCCTCTCTCTCCTCTCCCCTTCCTCTACCTCTATCACTTTCTCTTTCTCTCTCCCTCTATCCTCCCCCTCTCTCTCTCATGCGTCTCTCTCCCTCTCCCCGTCACTCTCTCTCTTCGCCCTCCCCCCCTCCCCTCCCCTCTTTTTTTCCCTCTCCCCTCCCTCTCCCCCCCTCCCCCCCCCCTCCCTTTTCTCCCCCCTCCCCCCGTCTTTTTCTCCCTCTCTTCCCTCTCCTCTGGTGGTCTCTCCCTCTCGTCTTCTCTCTTGGAGCTCCTTTCCAGGCCCCTCCTCTCCCCCCACCCCCTCCCCCTGGGCCCCTCTCCTCTCCTCCCCCCTCGGGGCCCTTTCTAGCGGCCCTCGCCGTCCCCCCCTCCCCTTTGGGCTTCTTCCTCCTGGTGATGGGCAGCTCCTGCACGCTGGCTCCCTCCACCTTTCTCCTTCTTCCTCCGATCCCCCTCCCCCTCTCCTGGGCTCTTTCTACCCCCCTCTTCTCCTCTTTCTCTTCCCTCCTCTCCTCCTCTTCTTCCCCTTTTCTTTCCTCTCCTCTTCCTTTTTTTATCTCCTCTTTATCTCTTTTCCTTTTCCTGGTGGCCTTTGGAAAGGGGGAGATCAGCCCCCCCTCCTCTCTCATGGTACTCCCTCTCCTGAAGGTAGGCATGCAGGTGCAGCCCCAGTAAAGAAAGCCTCTGGTATGTTTTCTTTCATTGCAAAAAGGATTTGAGTCTAGGAGCAGGGAGGTTCTACTGCCTTTTCTCCCTCTTTCCCTCCCTTCTTCTTTCTTCCTCCACACCTGGAGTATTCTGTACCCTTTTTCTCTCCCCCTCTCTACTCTCCTCCATTATTTGCCCTAGAGGGAGTGCCCTTTCCTTTCCCCGCTCACCAGACCTGATTCCTGGGATGTCAGGACTGTCTTATGACGAAAGACTGGATAGACTTGGTTTTTACTCTCTAGAATTTTCCTCTCCCCCTCTCCCCCCTCTTATAGAAACTTACAAACTTCTTAAGGGGTTGGACAGGCTAGATGCAGGAAGATTGTTCCCCTTGTTACCTCTCTCCAGGACTCCTCCCACTTTTTTTTCTTCCCTCTTCTTTTAAAACCTTCCTCTTTTTTCCTCCTTTTTTCCTCTTTGAATCTCTGGAACTCTCTCTCCACAGAGGGTAGTTCCTCTTTTCTTCCCTTTCTTTCCCTATATTTAAGAGGGAGTTCCCCTATTCCCTTCCCCCCCCTTCTTTTCTCTCAGGGGGTATGGAGAGAAGGCTGGTACGGGATACTGAGTTGGATGATCAGCCATGATCATATTGAATGGCTAATGGTGCAGGCTCGAAGGGCCGAATCTTTCTTCTCCTCCACCTCTTTTTCTTTCCTCCCTCTCTCTCCCTTTTTTCCTCTCTTCTGTATCGTTAGCTTTTCTCCCTTCTTCCCCCCTCTCTCACCTCTGGCTGACATTTTTAAATTTTTTTCCTCCACCTCTTCATTTCTCAATGACAATCTCTTCCTTCTAATTCCTATTCTTCTTACGGACTCCTCTCTCGGCGGGGGGAGATCTGGGGGGGGGGGGGACAGAGACTCCCCCTCCCCTCCTCCTCTGTTCCAGAGAGAGTCGCGGTGTTTTCCTCCTTCTCTCCTGCCATTTCCTTCACCTCCTTCTCTACAATTCCCCTTTTTTAAAGCTTCCTCTTTTCTTCTCAGTCTAGATATAATTTTTAGTACAAAAAACAAGAAACATCCCTTCCCTCTCCTTCACTCCCCTCTTCCTTCTCTCCTCTCCTCTGCTCA
>NW_026576089.1:192500-197500 GCF_028641065.1 Leucoraja erinaceus | reverse complement strand
CTCCCTCTATGGCAATAATGTCCTTCCTCAGATTTGGAGACCAAAACCGTACGCAATACTCCAGGTGTGGTCTCACCAAGACCCTGTACAACAGCAGTAGAACCTCCCTGCTCCTATACTCAAATCCTTTTGCTATGAAAGCTAACATACCATTGGCTTTCTTCACTGCCTGCTGCACCTGCATGCCTACTTTCAATGACTGGTGTACCATGACACCCAGGTCTCGTTGCATCTCCCCTTTTCCTAATCGGCCACCATTCAGATAATAGTCTGCTTTCCTGTTTTAGCCACCAAAGTGGATAACCTCACATTTATCCACATTATACTGCATCTGCCATGCATTTGCCCACTCACCCAGCCTATCCAAGTCACCTTGCAGCCTCCTAGCATCCTCCTCACAGCTGACACTGCCCCCCAGCTTAGTGTCATCCGCAAACTTGGAGATACAGGACAAGGGCGGCCCCATACGGGACGAACCAATATCGAGGCCCATTTACAGGATGTCCTGGATAATGCTGTTACAGTCGGCGACACTAGCTCTCTATCCCGGCTAATGCCGTTACAGTCGGCGACACTGGCTCTCTATCCCGGCTAATGCCGTTACAGTCGGCGACACTGGCTCTCTATCCCGGCTAATGCCGTTACAGTCGGCGACACTAGCTCTCTATCCCGGCTAATGCCGTTACAGTCGGCGACACTAGCTCTCTATCCCGGCTAATGCCGTTACAGTCGGCGACACTAGCTCTCTATCCCGGCTAATGCCGTTACAGTCGGCGACACTAGCTCTCTATCCCGGCTAATACCGTTACAGTCGGCGACACTAGCTCTCTATCCCGGCTAATGCCGTTACAGTCGGCGACACTCGCTCTCTGCCCCCGGCTAATGCCGTTACAGTCGGCGACACTAGCTCTCTATCCCGGCTAATGCCGTTACAGTCGGCGACACTAGCTCTCTATCCCGGCTAATGCCGTTACAGTCGGCGACACTAGCTCTCTATCCCGGCTAATGCCGTTACAGTCGGCGACACTAGCTCTCTATCCCGGCTAATGCCGTTACAGTCGGCGACACTAGCTCTCTATCCCGGCTAATGCCGTTACAGTCGGCGACACTAGCTCTCTATCCCGGCTAATGCCGTTACAGTCGGCGACACTAGCTCTCTATCCCGGCTAATGCCGTTACAGTCGGCGACACTAGCTCTCTGTAGATTCCTGAGTCTAGAAACATAGAAATTAGGTGCAGGAGTAGGCCATTCGGCCCTTCGAGCCTGCACCGCCATTCAATATGATCATGGCTGATCATCCAACTCAGTATCCCGTACCTGCCTTCTCTTCATACCCCCTGATCCCCTTAGCCACAAGGGCCACATCTAACTCCCTCTTAAATATAGCCAATGAACTGGCCTCAACTACCCTCTGTGGCAGAGAGTTCCAGAGATTCACCACTCTCTGTGTGAAAAAAAGTTCTTCTCATCTCGGTTTTAAAGGATTTCCCCCTTATCCTTAAGCTGTGACCCCTTGTCCTGGACTTCCCCAACATCGGGAACAATCTTCCTGCATCTAGCCTGTCCAACCCCTTAAGAACTTTGTATGTTTCTATAAGATCCCCTCTCAATCTCCTAAATTCTAGAGAGTATAAACCAAGTCTATCCAGTCTTTCTTCACATATGAAAGTCCTGCCATCCCAGGAATCAGTCTGGTGAACCGTCTCTGTACTCCCTCTATGGCAAGAATGTCCTTCCTCAGATTTGGAGACCAAAACTGTACGCAATACTCCAGGTGTGGTCTCACCAAGACCCTGTACAACTGCAGTAGAACCTCCCTGCTCCTAGACTCAAATCCTCTATGGCAAGAATGTCCTTCCTCAGATTAGGAGACCAAAACTGTACGCAATACTCCAGGTGTGGTCTCACCAAGACCCTGTACAACTGCAGTAGAACCTCCCTGCTCCTATACTCAAATCCTTTTGCTATGAAAGCTAACATACCATTGGCTTTCTTCACTGCCTGCTGCACCTGCATGCCTACTTTCAATGACTGGTGTACCATGACACCCAGGTCTCGTTGCATCTCCCCTTTTCCTAATCGGCCACCATTCAGATAATAGTCTACTTTCCTGTTTTAGCCACCAAAGTGGATAACCTCACATTTATCCACATTATACTGCATCTGCCAAACATTTGCCCACTCACCCAACCTATCGAAGTCACCTTGCAGTCTCCTAGCATCCTCCTCACAGCTGACACTGCCCCCCAGCTTAGTGTCATCCGCAAACTTGGAGATACAGGACAAGGGCGGCCCCTTACGGGACGAACCAATTTAGAGGCCCATGTACGGGATGTCCTGGATAATGCCGTTACAGTCGGCGACACTAGCTCTCTGCCCCGGCTAATGTTACAGTCGGCGTTAATGCCGTTACAGTCGGCGACACTAGCTCTCTGTAGATTCCTGAGTCTAGAATCTTCCCCCCCCCCCCCGTCACTCACCTCGTGCTGCCATGGCGATGGTGCCTCCCAGTAGAGTCGGAGTGAGTAGTGGAGCAGGGGCCAGCGGAGCCCGTGGATGAGCGAGTGGGCCGGCGGCGGTGGCCAGCGAGGTGGGGGCGGTGGGTGGGGTGGGGGGGGGGCGGCGCTGGCTGGTGCCGGGCTGCGGGGCCTCCCGGGGGGCAGGGCCGCCAGGGGTCTGGGACAGCGGCGGCGGCGGCCAGGGACGGCGCCGGCGAGGCCGAGGCCGGGAGGGAGGTCGTAGCGCTGCAGCTGCAGCGAGGTAGGAGTCGCGCAGTGGCCAGCCCTGACCCCAGAAACAGCTCACCTCCAGGTAAGCACTCCCTCTATGGCAAGAATGGCCTGGACCAGCTGCAAGACCAAAGGGGCAATACTCCAGGGGGCCGCTTGGGGGGGGCCGGGGGGGGGGACCTCCAACTCTGTGATAGACTGAAATCACTAAGGCAAGAGTCTTCCTCGATTAGGAGACCAAAGGTAAGCAGGGGGAGCAAGAGACCAATGTACAACAGAAGAAGGGGGGGGTTGGGGGAGGGGGGCAACCCCTTTGTTATGAGGGGCCAAGCAGGGGGAGGGGAGGGGGGGGGAATGAGGAGGGGGAGGAAACAAATGGGTTGAGAGGGACCTGCAGAAAGAGACCGAGAGGGAGGGACAAGGGAAATGTCTTCCAGAGGAGGGGGGAGGAAATCTGTAGGGGGGGGGGTGGAAGACCAAGGACACTGTGAAGCAGGAGACGGGAAGAGACTCAAAGGGGGGGAGAAGGAGAACTTCTCCAGGGGGAGAGGGAGGGAGGTGAGAGGAACGAGGAGAGGAGGGAAGAGAGTGGGAGGGGAGAGAGGGGAGGGGAGGGACAGGGGGATGAGAGGAGGGAGGCGGAGATTGGGAGAGAGGGGGAGGAGGGGAGAGGGGGGGGGGGGGTGGAGAGAGGGGGGGGCGGGGAGGGGGGGAGAGGGGGGGTGCGGGGAGGGGAGAGGGGAGGGCAGGGGGGGGGGGCAGGGGATGAGAGGAAGAGCGGGAAGGGGGGGGGGGGCGGGGGGAACCGAGGAGGGGTGGGGGAGCAGGGACCAAAGGGGGGGAGAGGAGTGTTAGATGGGGGGGGGGGGGGTCAGAAAGAGGAGGAGAGAGGAGAGGGAGGAGAGAGGGAGGGGGGGGGAGGAGAGAGAGGGAGGGGGGGGAGGAGAAGGAAGGAGGGGAGAAAGGGGGATGGGGGAGGGGAGGAGGGGGAGGAGAGGAGAGGGGAGAGAAGGGGGAGAGAGAAGGGGGAGAGAGGGGGAAGGGGAGGGGAGAGAGGGGAGAGAGGGGGAGGGGGAGGAGAGGGGGGGGGGGAGGGGAGAAAGGGGAGGGAGGAGGGGGAGAGAGAAAGGGGGGATGAGAAGAGGGAGGAGGAGGGAGGGGGAGGAGAGGGAGGGGGGGAGAGGGAGAGGGAAGGGAGAGGAGGGAGGGAGTGATGAGGGAGGGGAGAAGAGGAGGGGGAGGGGGGGGGGAGGGGGAAGGGAGAGGGAGGGAGGAGGGGAGAGCAAGTAGGGGAAAGAGGAGGAGGTAGAGGGAGGGAGAGAGGAGAGAGAGGGGGAGAGAGGAGGGGGGAGAGAGGAAAGAGGGGGAGAGAGGAGGGAAGAGGGAGAGGAGAGAGGAGAAGAGGGAGAGAGGGAGAGGGGAGAGGGAAGGGGGAGAGAGGAGGAGAGAAAAGAGGGGAGGAGAGAGGGGAGAAGAAGGAAGAGAGGGAGGGGAGAGGAGAGAGGAGGGGGTAGGAAGGGGATGAAAGGAAGGAGAGAGGGGAAAGAGTGAGAGAGAGGGGGAGAAGAAGGGGAGAGGGGGGAGGGGGGAGAGAGGGAGAGGGGAGAGAGGGAGGAGAAAGGGAAGAGGGAGGAGAGGAGAGAGGGGAGAGAGAAGAGTAGAGAGAGAGAGAGAGGGAGAGGAGAGGGAGAGTGGGAGAGGGGGAGGGGAAGGGGAGAGAGGGGAAGGGAGAGAGGGGAGAGAAGAGGATTAGGGAGGGAGGAGAGGGGAGAGGAAAAGTAGGAGAAGGGAGAGGGAGGGGGAGAGGAGGGGGGGGGAAAACGGTAGGGGAAGGAGGTTGGAGGGAGGAAGGAAGGAAGGGAGGGGAGGGGGAGGAGAGGGAGGGGAAAGAGGGGGGGGGGGGAAGAGAGAGGGAGAGTGGGGAGGGGGAGAGAGACAAAACAGGGAGAATTACAACACCAGCAGCAACAAGGCCGTTCGGCCCATCAATCCCCACCTGCCCACCCAAATACCAAACGGCGGTGAGTCTATCGAACAAGTCGGTTCATTCAAGGCCTTACCAGCGCACCCAGGGAAACCCAAAGTGTTTCTAAGATTCACAGCACCCACAGCATTTTAATATTCTCACGGCAGAAAGATTACTAGAGGATTGTACGGTTTGTTAAATAACTCACTCTGGACCAATGGTTCTGTAGCCTTTCACCGTTGCCTTTCCCCAGAGCTATCTCTAACCTGAGAGGTTAAGGCCTTGAATAAACCAACCTCGCTCT
>NW_026576089.1:147500-187500 GCF_028641065.1 Leucoraja erinaceus | reverse complement strand
TATGCCTATCCAATTTATTTTTAAATGATACCAATGAACCTGCCTCCACCACTTCCACCGGAAGCTCATTCCACACCGCCACCACTCTCTGCGTAAAGAAGTTCCCCTCATATTACCCCTAAACTTCTGTCCCTTAATTCTGAAGTCATGTCCTCTTGTTTGAATCTTCCCTATTCTCAAAGGGAAAAGCTTGTCCACATCAACTCTGTCTATCCCTCTCATCATTTTAAAGACCTCTATCAGGTCCCCCCTTAACCTTCTGCGCTCCAGAGAATAAAGACCTAACTTATACGTGTCAAGGATCTTGGCCAAGGGAACCAGATCAACTTCGGACCAAGGACCACAGTGTTCCCGGGCACTCTCAGGAGCTCAGACTCAAGAGGTCCGATAGTGTACTTTCTACTGCCATCGAGACCCTGGCCAAACTGCAGCCTCTTACTCAGTCTGCAGAGATAGTTTCCAGCAAGATCCTGCCGACTACACCAATATAATCCTGCCAACTACGCCAATATATCTTACAGTAATATTTTGGACACTTGGGAGCGGGCATTAGGTGTGCAGAGGGGCGTAACGTATGGGTATCGTGGACAGGGAGTGATCATAGAAACATAGAAATTAGATGCAGGAGTAGAGGCCATTCGGCCCTTAGAGCCTGCACCGCCATTCAATATGATCATGGCTGATCATCCAACTCAGTATCCCGTACCTGCCTTCTCTCCATACCCCCTGATCCCCTTAGCCACAAGGGCCACATCTAACTCCCGCTTAAATATAGCCAATGAACTGTGTGTGGCCTCAACTACCCTCTGTGGCAGAGAGTTCCAGAGATTCACCACTCTCTGTGTGAAAAAAAGTTCTTCTCATCTCGGTTTTAAAAGGATTTCCCCCTTATCCTTAAGCTGTGACCCCTTGTCCTGGACTTCCCTAAACATCGGGAACAATCTTCCTGCATCTAGCCTGTCCAAACCCCTTAAGAATTTTGTAAGTTTTCTATAAGATCCCCTCTCAATCTTCTAAATTCTAGAGAGTATAAACCAAGTCTATCCAGTCTTTCTTCATAAGACAGTCCTGACATCCCAGGAATCAGTCTGGTGAACCGTCTCTGCACTCCCTCTATGGCAAGACCAGGCACAGAGCTGGAGAGTATATAGTTCCCATCAGACCGGGGAGAACAGTCTGTAAGATCTCTGAAGATCTTTCCTGGTCCGAGAACACGGATGCAATTATAAAGAAAGCTCATCAGCGCCTCTACTTCCTGAGAAGATTACGAAGAGTCGGTTTGTCGAGGAGGACTCTCTCTAACTTCTACAGGTGCACAGTAGAGAGCATGCTGACCGGTTGCATCGTGGCTTGGTTCGGCAACTTGAGCGCCCTGGAGAGGAAGAGACTACAAAAAGCAGTAAACACTGCCCAGTCCGTCATCGGCTCTGACCTTCCTACCATCGAGGGGATTTATCGCAGTCGCTGCCTCAAAAAGGCTGGCAGTATCATCAAAGACCCACACCATCCTGGCCACACACTCATCTCCCCGCTACCTTCAGGTAGAAGGTACAGGAGCCTGAAGACTGCAACGTCCAGGTTCAGGAATAGCTACTTCCCCACAGCCATCAGGCTATTAAACCTGACTCGGACAAAACTCTGATTCTTAATAACCCATTATTTGTTATTTACACTTTATCAGTTTATTTATTCATGTGTTTTGTAGTCAATGCCTATTATGGTCTGTGTGCTGAAGCAAAGCAAGAATTTCATTGTCCTATCAGGGACACATGACAATAAACTCGAACTTGAACTATGCTGAATAAGAAAAGTCCGGGGACATTCATCTCTTTGTTTGTACAACTACTTCAATAAAGAACCGAGTGGAAAACTGTTCTATTTGGTCTGCGCAAGATCACTACTACTTACCGGCAAAGGAAAGTTGGACACTGGAAGGAACTATTTGAAACATATAAGATTATTAAGGGTTTGGACACGCTAGAGGCAGGAGACATGTTCCCGATGTTGGGGGGAGTCCAGAACCAGGGGCCACACACACACACAGTTTAAGAATAAGGTGTAAGGCCATTTAGAACGGAGACGAGGGAACACTTTTTCACCCAGAGAGTTGTGAATCTGTGGAATTCTTTGGTGTAGTCGGCAGGATTTTATTGGCGTAGTCGGCAGGATCTTGCTGGAAACTATCTCTGAAGACTGAGTAAGAGGCTACAGTTTGGCCAGGGTCTCGAAGGGGCCGAATGGCCTCTACTCCTGCACTTATTGTCTGTTGTTTTGTCGTGCCCCCTCCTCTTCCAGCTTTCTTACTCCCAACACAAACAGTGTGAAGAACCCGAAACGTCACCTATCCAATAGACAAAGACAATAGGTGCAGAAGTAGGCCATTCGGCCCTTCGAGCCAGCACCGCCATTCAATGTGATCACGGCTGATCATCCACAATCAGTACCCCGTTCCTGCCTTCTCCCCATATCCCCCTGACTCTGCTATTTTTGAGCCCTATCTAGCTCTCTCTTGAAGGCATCCAGAGAACCGGCCACCACCGCCCTTTGAGGCGGAGAATTCCACAGGCTCACCACTCTCTGTGAGAAAAAGTGTTCCCTCGTCTCCGTTCTAAATGGCTTACTGCTTATTCTTAAATTGTGGCCCCTGGTTCTGGACTCCCCCAACATCGGGAACATGTTTCCTGCCTCTAGCGTGTCTAAGCCCTTAACAATCTCATATATGTTTCAATGAGATCCCCTCTCATCCTTCTAAACTCCACAGAGTGTACAAGCCCACAGCCGCTCCATTCTCTCAGCATATGACAGTCCCGCCATCCCGGGAATTAACCTGGTGAACCTACGCTGGGCTCCCTCAATAGCAAGAATGTCCTTCCTCAAATTAGGGGACCAAAACTGCACACAATACTCCAGGTGTGGTCTCACCAGGGCCCTGTACAACTGCAGAAGGACCTCTTTGCTCCTATACTCAACTCCTCTTGTTATGAAGGCCAACAGGCCAAAACCGCACACAATACTCCAGGTGTGGTCTCACCAGGGCCCTGTACAACTGCAGAAGGACCTCTTTGCTCCTATACTCAACTGCTCTTGTTATGAAGGCCAACAGGCCTAAAACTGCACACAATACTCCAGGTGTGGTCTCACTAGGGCCCTGTACAACTGCAGAAGGACCCCTTTGCTCATATACTCAACTCCTCTTGTTATGAAGACCAACAGGCCAAAACTGCGCACAATACTCCAGGTGTGGTCTCACCAGGGCCCTGTACAACTGCAGAAGGACCTCTTTGCTCCTATACTCAACTGCTCTTATTATGAAGGCCAACAGGCAAAACTGCACACAATACTCCAGGTGTGGTCTCACTAGAGGTCTGTACAACTGCCAGCCTCCCGCCCCCAGCATTGACGGTGAGGTAGCGGCCTGGCGGGAGCCAGAGGGACTCACTTGTTGCCGATGGTGGTGGCGGAGTGCAGGCTGCGGGGGAGGGGAGAGACGCCGTTCACGTTGGGCTTGTTCCACGTCAGGGTGTCTGTGGGATGGAAGATGCATTGTTTCAGACGGCAGCCGCACCCAATCACCCCTCCCCCCCCACACACCCCCAACCGCTACGCCATCCCTCCACACACTCCCGAGGTGAGACACTCAGTGAAACATTGAAAATAGGTGCAGGGTTAGGCCATTCGGCCCTTCCATAGAAACATAGAAACATAGAAATTAGGTGCAGGAGTAGAGGCCATTCAGCCCTTCGAGCCTGCACCGCCATTCAATATGATCATGGCTGATCATCCAACTCAGTATCCCGTACCTGCCTTCTCTCCATACCCCCCTGATCCTTTAGCCACAAGGGCCACAGCTAACTCCCTCTTAAATATAGCCAATGAACTGTGGCCTCAACTACCCTCTGTGGCAGAGAATTCCAGAGATTCACCACTCTCTGTGTGAAAAAAAGTTCTTCTCATCTCGGTTTTAAAGGATTTCCCCCTTATCCTTAAGCTGTGACCCCTTGTCCTGGACTTCCTTAACATCGGGAACAATCTTCCTGCATATAGCCTGTCCAACCCCTTAAGAATTTTGTAAGTTTCTATAAGATCCCCTCTCAATCTCCTAAATTCTAGAGAGTCTAAACCAAGTCTATGCAGTCTTTCTTCATAAGACAGTTCTGACATCCCAGGAATCAGTCTGGTGAACCGTCTCTGCACTCCCTCTATGGCAATAATGTCCTTCCTCAGATTTGGAGACCAAAACTTCCAACCAGCACGGCCACCATTCAATGTGATCGTGGCTGATCATCCACAATCAGTACCTGCCTTCTCCCCATATCCCTTGATTCCGTTAGCCCCAAGAGCTAAATCTAACTCTCTCTTGAAAACATCCAGTGAATCGGCCTCCACTGCCTTCGGTGGCAGAGAATTAGGGGATATGGGGAGAGGGCAGGAACGGGGTAGAACGGAGACGAGGAAAATCTTTCCCACCCAGAGAGTTGCGAGTCTGTGGAATTCTCTGTTCCCGATGTTGGGGGAGTCCAGAACCAGGGGCCACACACACAGTTTAAGAATAAGGGGTCGGCCATTTAGAACTGAGACGAGGAAACACTTTTTCTCACAGAGAGTTGCGAGTCTGTGGAATTCTCTGCCTCAGAGGGCGGTGGAGGCCGGTTCTCTGGATACTTTCAAGAGAGATTTAGATTGAGCTCTTAAAGATAGCGGAGTCAGGGGGTATGGGGAGAAGGCAGGAACGGGGTACTGATTGTGGATGATCAGCCTCGATCACAGGAGTAGGCCATTCGGCCCTTCGAACCTGCACCGCCATTCAATATGATCATGGCTGATCATCCAACTCAGTATCCTGTACCTGCCTTCTCTCCATACCCCCTGATCCTTTAGCCACAAGGGCCACATCTAACTCCCTCTTAAATATAGCCAATGAACTGTGTGGCCTCAACTACCTTCTGTGGCAGAGAATTCCACAGATTCACCACGCTCTGTGTGGGAAAAAAAATGTTTTTCTCATCTCGGCCCTAAAAGATTACCCCTTTATCCTTAAACTGTGTGATCCCTTGTTCTGGACTTCCCCAACATCGGGAACAATCTTCCTGCATCTAGCCTGTCCAACTCCTTAAGAATTTTGTAAGTTTCTATAAGATCCCCCCTCAATCTTCTAAATTCTAGCGAGTACAAGCCGAGTCTATCCAGTCTTTGTTCATATGAAAGTCCTGCCATCCCAGGAATCAGTCTGGTGAACCTTCTCTGTACTCCCTCTATGGCAAGAATGTCTTTCCTCAGATTAGGAGCCCAAAACTGTACGCAATACTCCAGGTGTGGTCTCACCAAGACCCTGTACATCTGCAGTAGAACCTCCCTGCTCCTATACTCAAATCCTTTTGCTATGAATGCTAACATACCATTCGCTAATACTTCTTAAGGGGTTGGACAGGCTAGATGCAGGAAGATTGCTCCCGATGTTGGGGAAGTCCAGGACAAGGGGTCACAGCTTAAGGATAAGGGGGAAATCCTTTAAAACCGAGATGAGAAGAACTTTTTTCACACAGAGAGTGGTGAATCTCTGGAACTCTCTGCCGCAGAGGGTAGTCGAGGCCACACAGTTCATTGGCTATATTTAAGAGGGAGTTAGATGTGGCCCTTGTGGCTAAGGGGATCAGGGGGTATGGAGAGAAGGCAGGGATGGGATACTGAGTTGGATGATCAGCCGTGATCATATTGAATGGCGAATGGTGCAGGCTCGAAGGGCCGAATGGCCTCTACTCCTGCACCTAATTTCTATGTTTCTATGTAAACCTTCTTAAACCATTCGCTAATACTTCTAATAAATTAAAAACATTAAAAATTAAAAAGAGTGAATCTCCCACCGCACCCCCCCCGGCGGGCACACCCACACCCACACCCACCCACACCCCACACACACACACACACACCCCACGGCCACACACACACACGCCCACACCCCCACACCCACCCCCACACCCACCCACACCCACGCCCACACACACCCACATACACACACACACACACACACACACACACCCACACACACCCACACACACACACACACACGCACACACACACACACACACACACACACACGCCACACACACACCCACGCCCACACACACACACGCACACACCCAGCGCACCGCAGCGCCAGCACTCACCGATGTCCAGGGTCCAGAGGTCACCGAGCCGGCAGCCGCTCATGCCGCCGTAGATGACCAGCCGGGACGTCTTCTGGTCGGCGTCGGTGTAGATGATGGCGGTGTGGGATTCGCGAGGAGGGGGAAGCACCCCGTAGGTGATGGGGTTGTCCCAGCAGAGCACCCCCGACCCTGGACGCAGCTCCAAGATGTAGACGTCGTTCAAATAACTGCACGTGGGGGGGGGGGAAAGGGAGACACAACCCAATCATCAACGTTACCCGAACTGGCCCTATATTACATCTAGGCTGGATTACTGTAACGCGCTCTATTTTGGTGTTGCTCGTTCTTCACTGGTTCGTCTCCAGTTGGTTCGGAATGCTGCTGCTCGCCTTTTAACAGGGACTCAAAAGAGGGAGCACATATCGCCAATTCTGGCCCCCCTGCACTGGCTCCCGGTGCACTTTCGGGTTCATTTTAAGATACTGTTATTCGTTTTTAAATCTCTGAATGGGCTCGCCCCGCCTTACCTCTCTGAGCTGCTCCACCCATACGCTCCTGCCCGGTCCCTCAGGTCAGCTGGTCAGCTGCTCCTGGAGGTACCGAGGTCTAGTCGGAGGCTCAGAGGGGATAGAGCCTTCTCTGTTGCTGCTCCGGCACTCTGGAACACCCTGCCGTTGTACATCAGACAGGCCCCCTCACTGTCCATCTTCAAATCCAGTGTTAAAACACATTTGTACTCCCTGGCTTTTGACCATGCCTGAGGCTTTGCTTCTGTTTGTGGTGTTTTTGATGTTTCTTTATTTTACATGTCTTTTCCTACTATTTCTTTTGATTGTTATTTTTGGTGTGTATTAACTTTTTTGTCAATGATTAGTGATGTACAGCACTTTGTTGCAGCTATGTTTGTTTTTAAAGTGCTCTATAAATAAAATTATTATTATTATTATTATATGTGTGTGCATATAGCAGGCACATATTCACCTCCAGAACAAAAGTGGTGCATATAGCAGGCATGACATTCACCTCCAGAACAAAAGTCGGAAATATTGGCAGGGGGTCCAGGCCAGTTAGTGGGAGTTCACGGGGCTCCTGCATTTTGAATAAATTGAAAGACTGATTCCTGGGATGTCAGGACTTTCATATGAAGAAAGACTGGATAGACTAGAATTTAGAAGATTGAGGGGGGATCTTGTATGCTGTTTTGATCCCCTAATTTGAGGAAGGGCATTCTTGCTATTGAGGGAGCCCAGCGTAGGTTCACCAGGTTAATTCCCGGAATGGCGGGACTGTCGTATGCTGAGAGAATGTGGAGCGGCTGTGGGCTTGTACACTCTGGAGCTTAGAAGGATGAGAGAGGATCTTATTGTAACATATAAGATCATTAAGGGTTTGGACACGCTAGAGGCAGGAAACATGTTTCCGATGTTGGGCGAGTCCAGAACCAGGGGCCACACACACTGTCTTAGAATAAAGGGGAGGTTGATCTTATTGTAACATATAAGATCATTAAGGGTTTGGACACGCTAGAGGCAGGAAACATGTTTCCGATGTTGGGCGAGTCCAGAACCAGGGGCCACACACACAGTCTTAGAATAAAGGGGAGGCCATTTAAGACTGAGGTGAGAAAAAACGTTTTCACCCAGAGAGTTGTGAATTTGTGGAATTCCCTGCCACAGAGGGCAGTGGAGGCCAAGTCACTGGATGGAGTTAAGAGAGAGTTAGATAGAGCTCTAGGGGCTGGTGGAGTCAAGGGATATGGGGAGAAGGCAGACATGGGTTATTGATTGGGGACGATCAGCCATGATCACAATTAATGGCGGTGCTGGTTTGAAGGGCTGAATGGCCTCCTCCTGCACCTATTTTCTATGTTTCTTCTTCTTCTTCTACTTGCGTATGTCGTGCACAGCCTAATATCACGCCAGGTTGATTGCATCCGTCGAAACAGGGCGGACCACATGAAGGTTGCAATCTCCCCATCCCTCTATGTTTCTATGCCAACCATGGCCTGCAACGCAAGCCATCACCTCCCGCTCCCCTCTTACCGCGGGATGTTGTTCTTGGGGTCCTCGCTGTCGTTGGCCAGACCCCCGAAGAGGTAACACTTGTTGTCCACCAGGGAGAAGCTGTGGCCGAGGCGGGGGCAGGGCAGCGAGCCGTTCTTGGGGGGTTTGGGCTTGAGTTTCTTCCACTCCCACCGGCTGGCCTGCACAGGGTCAAGTCAAGTCAAGTCACTTGTATTTCTATAGCACGTTTAAACAACAACTCGCGTTGGCCAAAGTGCTGGAGGTACTAACGTTATACAACATGGAAACATAGAAATTAGGTGCAGGAGTAGAGGCCATTCGGCCCTTCAAGCCTGCACCATTCGCCGTTCAATATGATCATGGCTGATCATCCAACTCAGTATCCCATCCCTGCCTTCTCTCCATACCCCCTGATCCCCTTAGCCACATCTAACTCCCTCTTAAATATAGACAATGAACTGTGTGTGGCCTCAACTACCCTCTGTGGCAGAGAGTTCCAGAGATTCACCACTCTCTGTGTGAAAAAAGTTCTTCTCATCTCGGTTTTTAAAGGATTTCCCCCTTATCCTTAAGCTGTGACCCCTTGTCCTGGACTTCCCCAACATCGGGAACAATCTTCCTGCATCTAGCCTGTCCAACCCCTTAAGAATTTTGTAAGTTTCTATAAGATCCCCTCTCAATCTCCTAAATTCTAGAGAGTATAAACCAAGTCTATCCAGTCTTTTCTTCATAAGACAGTCCTGACGTCCCAGGAATCAGTCTGGTGAACCGTCTCTGCACTCCCTCTATGGCAATAATGTCCTTCCTCAGATTTGGAGACCAAAACTGTACACAATACTCCAGGTGTGGTCTCACCAAGACCCTGTACAACTGCAGTAGAACCTCCCTGCTCCTAGACTCAAATCCTCTACGGCAAGAATGTCCTTCCTCAGATTAGGGGACCAAAACTGTACGCAATACTCCAGGTGTGGTCTCACCAAGACCCTGTACAACTGCAGTAGAACCTCCCTGCTCCTAGACTCAAATCCTCTATGGCAAGAATGTCTTTCCTCAGATTTGGAGACCAAAACTGTACGCAATACTCCAGGTGTGGTCTCACCAAGACCCTGTACAACTGCAGTAGAACAGTGGTTCATAGATTAAGTACATACATAAATACATACATATAGCTCTCACTCAGAGGATGTCAAGAAAGGCTTGGGAGTAAAGATGAGTTTGAAGTCTCGGCTTAAAGGAGTCGATGGAGGGGGCTGTTCGTTCTGATGGGAAGAGGGATGATGCTGTTCCACAGTCTAGGGGCTGCAACCGTAAAGGCTCGGTCGATCTCCCCACAGCTTATGCCTAGAGGTTCAGTAACCCCAAGTCGGCCGATCTGAGGGACCTGGAGGTGGTGTGGTGTGGTGGGTGAGCAGACGTTTGATGTAGGTGGGGGCAAGCCCGTTATGGGCTTTGTAGACTTAAAGGAGCATCTTGAAATGTATTCTGAACCGCACAGGGAGCCAGTGGCGAGAGGCCAGGATCGGGGTGATGTGGTCCCTTTTTCGGGTGCCCGTCAGGAGTCTCGCTGCGGCAAGGGTCAAGTCAAGAGAGTTTATTGTCATGTGTCCAAGATAGGACAATGAAATTCTTGCTTGCTGCAGCACAACAGAATATAGTAAGCATAAATACAGAACAGTTCAGTTCAATATGACGTGGAAAAGCTTTTCCCACTGAGAGTAGGGAAGATTCAAACAAGGGGACATGACATGAGAATTAAGGGACTGAAGTTTAGGGGTAACATGAGGGGGAACTTCCTTACTCAGAGAGTGGTAGCTGTGTGGAATGAGCTTCCAGTGAAGGTGGTGGAGGCAGGTTCGTTTTTATCATTTAAAAATAAATTGGATAGTTATATGGATGGGAAGGGAATGGAGGGTTATGGTCTGAGGGCAGGTATATGGGACTAGGGGAGATTATGTGTTCGGCACGGACTAGAAGGGTCGAGATGGCCTGTTTCCGTGCTGTAATTGTTATATGGTTATTATATTATATGGTTATAATATACACATAAATAAACAGATCAAGTGCAATAGGCTGTTACAGTTCAGAGTCTGTTTGATGGCGAGTTTAATAGCCTGATGGCTGTGGGGAAGAAGCTGTTCTTGAACCTGGATGTTGCAGATTTCAGGCTCCTGTACCTTCTACCCGATGGTAGCGGAGAGATGAGTGTGTGGCCAGGATGGTGTGTGGGTCCTTGATGATACTGCCAGCCTTTTTGAGGCAGCGACTGCGATAGATCCCTTCGCCGGTGGGGAGGTCGGAGCCGATGATGGACTGGGCAGTGGTCACAACTTTCTGCATCCTTTTCCGCTCCTGGACGCTCAAGTTGCCGAACCAAGCCACGATGCAACCGGTCAGCATGCTCTCTACTGTGCACCTGTAGAAGTTCGAGAGAGTCCTCCTTGACAAACCGACTCTCCGTAATCTTCTCAGGACGTAGAGGCGCTGTTGAGCTTTCTTGACGATTGCATCAGTGTGCTGGGACCAGGAAAGATCTTCGGAAATGTGCACGCCCAGGAATTTGAAGTTCTTGACCCTTTCCACCATCGTCCCGTTGATATAAACTGGACTGTGGGTCCCCGTCCTATCCCTTCCAAAGTCCACAATCAGTTCCTTGGTTTTGCCGGTGTTGAGGGCCAGGTTATTTAGAATTTAGAATATTGAGGGGGGATCTTATAGAAACTTACAAAACTCTTAAGCGGTTGGACAGGCTAGATGCAGGAAGATTGTTCCCGATGTTGGGGAAGTCCAGAACAAGGGGCCACACACACACACACACAGTTTAAGGATAAGAAGCAAGTCTTTTAGGACCGAGATGAAAGAAACATTTTTTTTCACACACAGGGAGTGGTGAATCTCTGGAATTCTCGGCCACAGAAGGTAGTTGAGGCCACACAGTTCATTGGCTATATTTAAGAGGGAGTTAGATGTGGCCCTTGTGGCTAAAGGGATCAGGGGGTATGGAGAGAAGGCAGGTACAGGATACTATATAACCATATAACAATTACAGATTCAGATTTAGATTCAATTTTAATTGTCATTGTCAGTGTACAGTACAGAGACAACGAAATGCATGGAAACAGGCCATCTCGGCCCTACAAGTCCATGCCGAACAACATTTTTTCCCCTTAGTCCCACCTGCCTGCACTCATACCATAACCCTCCATTCCCTTCTCATCCATGTGCCTATCCAATTTATTTTTAAATGATACCAACGAACCTGCCTCCACCACTTCCACTGGAAGCTCATTCCACACCGCCACCACTCTCTGAGTAAAGAAGTTCCCCCTCATGTTACCCCTAAACCTCTGTCCCTTAATTCTCAATACTGAGTTGGATGATCAGCCATGATCATATTGAATGGCGAATGGTGCAGGCTCGAAGGGCCGAATGGCCACCTCCTGCCTATAACCATATAACCATATAACAATTACAGCACGGAAACAGGCCATCTCGACCCTTCTAGTCCGTGCCGAACACATAATCTCCCCTAGTCCCATATACCTGCGCTCAGACCATAACCCTCCATTCCCTTCCCATCCATATAACTATCCAATTTATTTTTAAATGATAAAAAAACGAACCTGCCTCCACCACCTTCACTGGAAGCTCATTCCACACCGCCACCACTCTCTGAGTAAAGAAGTTCCCCCTCATGTTACCCCTAAACTTCAGTCCCTTAATTCTCATGTCATGTCCCCTTGTTTGAATCTTCCCTACTCTCAGTGGGAAAAGCTTTTCCACGTCAACTCTGTCTATCCCTCTCATCATTTTAAAGACCTCTATCAAGTCCCCCCTTAACCTTCTGCGCTCCAAAGAACAAAGACCTAACTTGTTCAACCTTTCTCTGTGACTTAGTTGTCGAAACCCAGGCAACATTCTAGTAAATCTCCTCTGTACTCTCTCTATTTTGTTGACATCCTTCCTATAATTGGGCGACCAAAATTGTACACCATACTCCAGATTTGGTCTCACCAATGCCTTGTACAATTTTAACATTACATCCCAACTTCTATACTCAATGCTCTTAATTCTCAATACTGAGTTGGATGATCAGCCATGATCACATTGAATGGCGAATGGTGCAGGCTCGAAGGGCCGAATGGCCTCTACTCCTACACCTATTATCTATGTTTCTGAATGTTGTTATTGTGCTGGCACCATTTGGTCAGTCAGTCGATCTCACTTCTATACTCTGACTCGTCCCCATCAGGGACGACAGATGGCACAATGGGCTAAGTGTTCGGCTGGCGACCGGAAGGTAGCCGGTTCGAATCCCGCTTGGAGTGCATACTGTCGTTGTGTCCTTGGGGCAAGACACTTCACCCACCTTTGCCTGTGTGTAATGTAATGTAATTATGTGAAGCACTTTGGGGTCAATGCAAGTTGACTGAAAATGTGCTATATAAATAAGATTATTACTATTATTATTATTAGTGATACGTCCCACAACAGTGGTGTCGTAGAGGTGCTGTTGTGCTTTCGTTATAATTGCATCAGTGTTCCCAGATCAGGGGAGCGAGGGTTCAGTTTACTTTACACAATACAGTAATGCTTTATTAGCCAAGTATGTTTTGGAAATGGTGTGGGGGAGGAGGTGGTACCTGCAGTTCGTAGAGGTCGTTGCTGTATTTTCCGTACTCCACCATGCCACCGAACACCAGCAACCGGGTCCCGTCACACACGAACCCGTAAGCTGCGCACCCGGGCGGGATATCTCCTCGCACGGCGGGGATGAACCACTGGTTGGTGGCTGCGGCGAGCAAAGAGCACACAGAGGGAAGAGAGTTCAAATTCAAGTTACACTTATTGTCACGTACACCGTGAAATTTGAGTTACCATGCAGCCACACAAATAAGACAAACACAACACTGTAGGATTTTTTTGGGCAGCGGGCAGGGGCTATAGACCTGCACGGGAAGGTAGACGCTCCCGCCCCCACGAGTCTCGGGCAGATGGGGTTCGTCAGTCCATCTAGGAGAGGGAAAACTCTGATTTAAAACCTCCAGCTAGATATCAAATTATAAAAGGACTGGACAAGCTAGATGCAGGAAAAATGTTCCCAATGTTGGGCGAGTCCAGAACTAGGGGCCACACACAGTCTATGGTATGTTAGCTTTCATTGCAAAAGGATTTGAGTATAGGAGCAGGGAGGTTCTACTGCAGTTGTACAGGGTCTTGGTGAGACCACACCTGGAGTATTGTGTACAGTTTTGGTCTCCAAATCTGAGGAAGGACATTATTGCCATAGAGGGAGTGCAGAGAAGGTTCACCAGACTGATTCCTGGGATGGCAGGACTGTCTTATGAAGAAAGACTGGATAGACTTGGTTTATACTCTCTAGAATTTAGGAGATTGAGAGGGGATCTTATAGAAACTTACAAAATTCTTAAGGGGTTGGACAGGCTGGATGCAGGAAGATTGTTCCCGATGTTAGGGAAGTCCAGGACAAGGGGTCACAGCTTAAGGATAAGGGGGGAATCCTTTAAAACCGAGATGATGAAGAACTTTTTTCACACAGAGAGTGGTGAATCTCTGGAACTCTCTGCCACAGAGGGTAGTTGAGGCCAGTTCATTGGCTATATTTAAGAGGGAGTTAGATGTGGCCCTTGTGGCTAAGGGAATCAGGGGGTATGGAGAGAAGGCAGGTACGGCATACTGAGTTGGATGATCAGCCATGATCAGATTGAATGGCGGTGCAGGCTCGAAGGGCCGAATGGCCTACTCCTGCACCTAATTTCTAAGAATAAAGGGGAGGCCATTTAGGACAGAGGTGAGAAAAAAAATTTCCACCCAGAGAGTTGTGAATTTGTGGAATTCCCTGCCACAGAGGGCAGTGGATGGATTTAAGAGAGTGTTAGATAGAGCTCTAGGGGCTAGTGGAGTCAAGGGATATGTGGAGAAGGCAGGCACGGGTTATTGATTGGGGACGATCAGCCATGATTACAATGAATGGTGGTGCTGGCTCGAAGGGCCAAAATGGCCTCCTCCTGCCTTGTGGCCATATCCAGTCATGGAAAAGGCTCCAGGAGTAAACTTGGAGAAAATCCGGAGTCCTGGTGCCCCTTTGGTTCGATCAGCGACGTGGAGAGGAGGGACGTGCTGCATGGCCTGCAACAGCCTGTCCTCCATATGACATCGCCCAGGCTTGCATCCGAGCAGGATGCATCACCCATGGTCACAGTCATGACCGAGAGGGGCCGACTACTACCACCAAACTAGAATGAACAGTTCCCACTGTGAGGGAAGGCAACAATAGGCAATAGGTGCAGGATTAAAGGCCATTCGGCCCTTCGAGCCAGCACCGCCATGGCTGATCATCCACAATCAGCACTGGTACTGGGGGATCTTATCAAACTTACAAAACTCTTAAGGGGTTGGACAGGCTAGATGCAGGGAGATTATTCCCGATGTTGGGGAAGTCCAGAACAAGGGGTCACAGTTTAGGCAGTGAAGAAAGCGAATGGTATGTTAGCTTTCATTGCAAAAGGATTTGAGTCTAAGAGCAGGGAGGTTCTACTGCAGTTGTACAGGGTCTTGGTGAGACCACACCTGGAGTATTGTGTACAGTTTTGGTCTCCAAATCTAAGGAAGGACATTATTGCCATAGAGGGAGTGCAGAGAAGGTTCACCAGACTGATTCCTGGGATGTCAGGACTTTCATATGAAGAAAGACTGGATAGACTTGGTTTATACTTTCTAGAATTTAGGAGATTGAGAGGGGATCTTATAGAAACTTACAAAACTCTTAAGGGGTTGGACAGGCTAGATGCAGGAAGATTATTCCCGATGTTGGGGAGTCCAGGACAAGGGGCCACACACACAGTTTAAGGATAAGGGGGAAATCGTTTAGGACCGAGATGAGGAAAACAATTTTCACACAGAGAGTGGTGAATCTGTGGAATTCTCTGCCACAGAAGATAGTTGAGGCCACACAGTTCATTGGCTATATTTAAGAGGGAGTTAGATGTGGCCCTTGTGGCTAAAGGGATCAGGGGGTATGGAGAGAAGGCAGGTACAGGATACTGAGTTGGATGATTGAATGGCGGTGCAGGCTCGAAGTAGGCCATTCGAGCCAGCACCGCCATTCAATGTGATCATGGCTGATCATCCCCAACCCGTTCCTGCCTTCTCCCCATATCCCCTGACTCTGCTATCTTTAAGAGCCCTATCTAGCTCTCTCTTGAAAGTATCCTGCCTCCAGCGCCCTCTGAGGCAGAGATATCCACAGACTCACAACTCTATGTGAGAAAAAGTGTTTCCTCCTCTCCGTTCTAAATGGCTTACCCCTTATTCTTAAACTGTGGCCCCCGGTTCTGGACTCCCCCAATATCGGGAACATGTTTCTGTGTCTAGCATGTCCAAACCCTTAATAATCTTATATCTTTCAATAAGATCCCCACTCATCCTTCTAAACTCCATAGTGTACAAGCCCAGCCGCTCCATTCTCTCAGCATATGACAGTCCCGCCATCTCGGGAATTAACCTGGTGAACCTACGCTGGGCTCCCTCAATAACAAGAATATCCTTCCTCAAATTAGACCAAAACTGCACACAATACTCCAGGTGTGGTCTCACTAGGGCCCTGTACAACTGCAGAAGGACCTCTTTGCTCCTAAACTCGACTCCTCTTGTCATGAAGGCCAACAGGCCAAAACTGCACACAATACTCCAGGTGTGGTCTCACTAGGGCCCTGTACAACCGCAGAAGGACTTATTTACTTATAAACAGAGAAATTCAAAGTCTATGAAGTACAATTACAGATACAACCAGATTTGTGAAATCTGAAAAGCTCAATTTGAAATTGCGTGGGGGAAATTTATTGATAATTTAAAATACTAATTACCCTTTACCTAAAACTAAATTGCAAGTCTTAAATGCAAATACATTTTGCAGACAAGACTATTTGCATGGACTCAGTGGACTGAAGGACCTGTTTCCGCGCTGTATCTCTAAGCTAAAATCAATTTGCAATTTTAAAATGACAATAATTCTTTTGTGCACATCTCTGGAATAATACGAAGGTAGACACAAAATGCTGGAGTAACTCAGCGGGACAGGCAGCATCTATGGAGGGAAGGAATAGGTGACGTTTCGGCTCAAGACCCTTCTTCAGACTGAAATAATACAAAGGTTGACACAAAATGCTGGAGTAACTCAGCGGGACAGGCAGCATCTATGGAGGGAAGGAATAGGTGACGTTTCGGCTCAAGACCCGTTTTATTTACTTTTAAATCCCTAAGTGGTCTTGCCCCGTCCTACCTATCTGAGCTTCTTCACCCTTATTCGCCCTCCCGCTCTCTCAGGTCAGATGATCAGCTGCTCCTGATTGAGCCAAAGACTAAGCGGAAGCTCAGAGGGGACCGTGCCTTTGCTGTGTCGGCTCCGAGATTGTGGAATGAATTGCCTCTGCACGTTAAACAGGCCCCTTCTCTAGCTGTTTTTAAGTCACTCCTGAAGACATATCTATTCTCCATGGCCTTTGTAGACCAGTGAGGTGTTGAATTGTTTATTAACTTTATTTGCTTGGTTTTGCTGCGTTGTTCGTACTCGTGTTTTATGTTTTTTAATTTATTGTTTGGATTTTTGTATGTAATTTATGCGCCTCGTGTTAGTTGTATGTTCTGTTGTTCTGCCTGTTTTATGATGTCTTGCTTGTTTTCTTTTTTCTGTACAGCACTTTGGTCAGCCTTGGTTGTTTTTAAGGTGCTTAACAAATAAAGTTATTATTATTATTATTATTCTTCAGACTGAAATAATATGAAGGTAGACACAAAATGCTGGAGTAACTCAGAGGAACAGGCAGCATCTCTGGAGGGAAGGAATAAGGTCGAGGCACTTCTTCGGACTGATGTTATATATATATAACATTTAAATATCTGGGAGTCCACATCTCTGAGGATATGACATGGTCATCACACGCCTCAGCACTGGTGAGTAAGGCAAGGCAGCGCCTTTACCACCTCAGGCAATTGAGGAAATTCAGAGTGTCTCCGAGGATCCTACAGTGCTTCTACGCAGCGGCGGTGGAAAGCATCTTGTCCGGGAACATTACCATCTGGTTCGGGAATTGCTCTGCCAAGGACAAGAAGGCTCTGCAGAGAGTAGTGCGTTCGGCCGAACGCACTATGGGAACTTCACTCACCCCCCTGCAGGAACTATACAACAGGAGGTGCAACTCCAGAGCAAACAAAATCATGAGAGACCTCTTCCACCCCCCCTGCAACGGACTGTTCCAGCCGCTACGGTCAGGCAAACGCCTCCGTTGCCATGCAGTGAGAACGGAGAGGTTGAGAAGGAGTTTCTTCCCAGAGGCAATTCGGACTGTAAATGCCTTTCTCACCAGGGACTAACTGTACAGAACGTTTTTCCTTCCATTATTTATTATGTAAAAGAATATGTGTGTTATGATTGTGTTTATAATTTGTTTGGTTGTTTTGTTGTTCCGCGAGCATTGCCACTTTCATTTCACTGCACATCTCGTATGTGTATGTTACAAATAAACTTGACTTGACTTGACTTGACTATATATACCATAGTTTTAACTAATGTTTGAAACTTACGATTGAATAATTATTTTTTACATATGTCCAAAATAATACTATGGGTCGCCATGTCTGAAGTACAATTGCAATTTAATATTTTGTATTTAGTTTGGTTTAATTTAGAGACACAGCTTCCTAACGATTCCACACCAACCAGCGATCCTCACACATAACACTATCCTGCACACTAGGATTCAAGATTCAAGAGAGTTTATTGTCATGTGTCCCTGATAGGAAAATGAAATTCTTGCCTTGCTTCAGCACAACAGAACATTGACTACAAAACAGATCAGTGTGTCCATATACCATTATATAAATATATATAGGAACAATTGACATCACATTTCAAACTAAAATTGCTACTAGATTTTTATTTCCTGCATATGGGGTGATTTCACGAAAGGTCACTTGAGCGTAGATCCGCACACACGTGACCAAAAATCTCAACTGGAGTACATGTTATACATCGGTACATCGATACATATGAATGCATTTCGTTGTCTCTGTACTGTACACTGACAATGACAATTAAATTGAATCTGAATCTGAATCTGAAGTGAATGGGAAAACA
The DNA here is from genome assembly GCF_028641065.1 of Leucoraja erinaceus. NCBI lineage: Eukaryota > Metazoa > Chordata > Chondrichthyes > Rajiformes > Rajidae > Leucoraja > Leucoraja erinaceus. Next base: position 169,177 of record NW_026576089.1, on the reverse strand, counting down.
CGCACTTTCCCACCCGTTAAAAACATGGAAAACGGCCGATATTTGAGCTGAAATTTTCTGTGCCAGTCGGGGTGACCGTGAAGCACAGCGACCTAAATTTTCAGGCAAAAAAAAAGATAGAAAGTAAGGTAATTACAAGAGGGAGCTGAAGGTGCCAATCCAGCGGAAGTGCTTAGCAGACATTTGCCGTGGAGATTTAAAGATCCAAAATATCGGGAATTATCGCGTTTGCTCGCTGAATTTCATTTAACTTACTTTTGATGAAATTCAGCGAGCAAACGCGATAATTCCATATTATTTAAATCTCCACGGCGTTTGCTGTTCACTTCCGCTGTTTTTCACCTTCAGTCCCTCTTCTAATTACCTTACTTTCTATCTTTTTTTATGCCTTAAAATTTAGGTTGCTGTGTGTGTTTTCCCATTTACTAACATGTACCGATGTATAACATGTACTCCAGTTGAGATTTTCGGTCACGTGGGTGCGATCTACGCTCCAGTGACCTTTTGTGAAATCACCCTATAGGGAGGTTTCACGGCAGTCGGTTCACGACCCATGACCCGTTGTTCCACGCTACTCCAGTTACACGCTAGAAACATAGAAACATAGAAATTAGGTGCAGGAGTAGGCCATTCGGCCCTTCGAGCCTGCACCGATTCAATTTAGGTCGCCAACTCAGTGTACCTGCCTTCCCCATTGATCCCCTTAGCCACAAGGGCCACATCTAACTCCCTCTTAAATATAGCCAATGAACTGGCCTAACTACCCTCTGTGGCACCAGAGATCCCACTCTCTGAGATTTTCGGTCACGTTTAAAGGATTTGCGGATCTACCTGGACTCCCCAACATGAACAATTTTCCTGCAATCCAACGTCTAAGAATTTTGTAAGTTTCACGGATCAGTCTCAATCTTCAAATTCTAGAGAGTATAAACCAAGTCTATCCAGTCTTTCTTCATAAGACAGTCCTGACATCCCAGGAGTACAGTCTGTACAGTCTGTACAGCGATGGACTGCAGGTAGGCACTAAACATTGTTTCCAGCGTATCGGGCCCGTTAAAACCCGCCAAAATTGTCAATGTTTGCGCTGTAAATAATGATGGAAATCGGGATAAGCATGAGAGACATTTATCCTACTTCAGAATTCCAAAGGTGAGGAGAAATGATGGTAGATAGAAACGAGAGCTGTAGGGGCAACAACAGCCAGAGTGCCTGGCGAACATTGGCCGTTTGCTCACTGCATTTCATCAACACTAAGGCATTATTTGTGTTTTTTCTTCATTCCTTTGGCATCTAAAAGGTTTCAGAAGTGATAAATCTGGCTGTAATTTTTTTAAATCGCCCATGGTTCTCGTGGGTCTTTACATACAAAATGAAAACGCATCTGAAGAAACATTTACCACCAGATTTATCACTTCTGAGACTTTTTAGATACCAAAGGAATCAAGAAAAAACACAAATAATGCCTTGCTGTTGATGAAATGCAGTGAGCAAACGCGATAATTCCCAATATTTCCAATGTTTACCAAGCACTTTAGCTGCTGTTGTCCCTTCAGTTCTTGCTTCTCTATACCTTCATTTCCCTTCACGTTTGGAATTCTGAAGTTGGGGACATGTCTCTCACACTTACCCCGACTCCCACAAATTTTTTCAGCGCAAAAATTCAACATTCTGGCGGTTTTTAACAGGTAGGAAAGTACGCGTTTCTTGCATTAATAACATATACCGGTAGTGACGGATGTCTTCCAGTTGGATTTAACGGCTCCATGCGTCGAGCCCTATGACCCAGTGACCTATGGTGCAACCTCCCTATATCTGTGTGCCTTGTGCTTATGTCTGGAATAATTCATATATGACTACATATTTGAGGTACTAATAAATTAGTCATCTTAAATTTGCAAATACAAATACAAAACGATAATTGCTGGAATAGATGCAAACTAAAAATTACAATGCACAATTTCCGCACGGCCAAATATTGTTTTGAATGGAACATTGTAATGCCTAATCACACCCATGGCTAAGGGTTTTGGTGAGCAATCGAGGGGGGGAATCTGCAAAATTTAATTTACGTATACAAGCTTTGCAAGATTTCCTGCATAGCAAGGCATTGTTTTGAATGGGACATTGCACTGCCTTAAGACGCCGAAGGCAAAGGGTTTTGGTGAGCAATCCGGAGGGGGGGAAGGGAATCTACAAATTTGAATTTGCGAATGCAAGATAAGCTGTCCGTCTTTGCAAAAAGATTTCCAGGCAGTTTTTTTGAATGGGGACGTCCAGTGCAATGGCTTTAACTGGCCGGATGCAAGGGGTTTTGGCGTGCAACCGAGGGGGAACGGTGCAATTGTTAATGTGCAAAGGGGTGGGGGGGAGAATCTTCAAATTTCCAATTTGCGAATGTAAGAAGATTTCCAGCCATTGTTTTTTTTTGAATGGGGACGTCCATTGCAATGGCTTTAACTCGCCGGATGCAAGGGGTTTGGGCGTGCAACCGAGGGGGAACGGTGCAAATGTTAAGGTGCAAAAACAGTGGGGGGGGGGGGGGGGGGGGAATCTGCAAATTTGAATTTGCGAATGCAAGATAAGCTGTCCGTCTTTGCAAAAATATTTCCAGGCAGTTTTTTTGAATGGGGACGTCCATGCAATGGCTTTAACACTCGCTGGATGCAAGGGGGTTGGGGCGTGCAACCGAGGGGGAACGGTGCAAATGTTAAGGTGCAAAAACAGTGGGGAGGGGGGGGGGAATCTGCAAATTTGAATTTGCGAATGCAAGATAAGCTGTCCGTCTTTGCAAAAAGATTTCCAGGCAGTTTTTTGTTTTTTTTGAATGGGGACGTCCATTGCAATGGCTTTAACTGGCCGGATGCAAGGGGTTTTGGCGTGCAACCGAGGGGGAACGGTGCAATTGTTAATGTGCAAAGGGATGGGGGGAGAATCTTAAATTACGTCCATTGCAATGGCTTTAACTCGCCGGATGCAAGGGGTTCGGGCGTGCAACCGAATTGTTTTTTTTTTTGAATGGGGACGTCCATTGCAATGGCTTCAACTCGCCGGATGCAAGGGGTTCGGGCGTGCAACCGAGGGGGGGCGGTGCAATTGTTAATGTGCAAAGGCAGTGGGGGGAACTGCAAAATATAATTTACGCGTGCAAGTGGTGGTCCGGCTTTGCAAGATTTCCAGCCATTGTTTTTTGAATGGGGACGTCCATTGCAATGGCTTTAACTCGCCGGATGCAAGGGGTTCGGGCGTGCAACCGAGGGGGAACGGTGCAATTGTTAATGTGCAGAAGGAATTTGCGGGGGGGAGTGTGGGATAGCAGCGGGGAGAGGGATCAACGGTCTCGGGCGCTTTGGCGCCAGAGCCGCTGCTGTGGCGGCCGCCATCTTGTCCGCCCTGACGTCACCGCCCCCCCCTCCCCCTCCTCAAAACAAACCCGGTGAGCGGCCGTTCGTGAGGGGGGGGGGTGGTGGGATAGTATAGGAGGGAAAGGGAGGATTCGGATTCGTTAAATAAGCGTTTTTGAGGTGTTTTTTTTTGTTTTTTAAATCCGTCCACCTGTGTTGTAAACGTGCAGCTCGTCGACGATGCCCTCGTTGCCGCCGCCGAAGACGACCATCAGCTCCTTGATGGCGACGGCGCGGTGTCCGTGGCGGGGACGGGGCACCGGGCCGCTCGAGCCCGAGACGCGCTTCCACTTCAGCATGGAAGCCGCCATCTTGCCGTCGCCGTTGCCGCCGCCGCCGCCGGAGCGGGCGAGGAGGAGGGGGAGGGGCACGCACGCACGACGTGGGCACGCACCACGCACGTCCCTCCTCCCCTCCCTCCCCATTGGCCGGGAGTCGCGTCAATCGTCCGCCCCCACGCTTACACTGCCAGCTGATTGGTCAACGACACGCCGTCAATTAGTCCGCCCCCTGCAGCTTACACCCACTCAGCTGATTGGTCACGCACGACCCGTCCGTCAGGTTTGGGATACGCGCGTCACTCCGCAGGGAACGCCCACTCGACGTCATGACGCGATTTCATTTGTTCATGCGGGCACGCACGACTCATGCGACGTGAACACGCACGACCCGCCCCCCCCCCCCCTCCATTGGCCGGGACACGCGTCAATCCCCACAGGAAACGCCCACTCGACGATCAGGCCGCAGTTTCATTGGTTCATGCGGATAGGAAACGCCCACTCAATGCGACGTGGGCACGCACGACCCGCCCCTTCCCCCCCCATTGGCCGGGAGTCGCGTCAATCCCCACAGGGAACGCCCACTCGACGATCAGGACGCGATTCCATTGGTTCATGCGGACAGGAAACGCCCACTCAATGCAGCACGTGGGCACGCACGACCCGCCCCTCCCCCTCCATTGGCCGGGACACGCGTCAATCTCCCCAGGGAACGCCCACTCGACGCTCAGGACGCAATTTCATTGGTTCATGCGGACAGGAAACGCCCACTCAATGCGACGTGGGCATGCACGACCCGCCCACCCCCTCCATTGGCCGGGACTCGCGTCAATCGCCCGCCCCCACGCTCAAACTGCCAGCTGATTGGTCAACGACACGTCAGTCAAGGTAGGATACGCCCACTGCAGGGAACGCCCACTCAACGCTCAGACCACTCATTCCACGATCTGATTGGTCGAGGACACGTCCGTCAGGTTAGGATACGCCCACCCCGCCTTCAAATCGTCATCTGATAGGTAAATCCGGACACTCCATAAATCTGCATAAATCAGTGACGTCACCCGCGCCTGCAACCATGGCAACCGCCGCCTCCACTTTAAGTCGCCTTCAGGGAAGCCCAGAAATCACACAAACGTCAAGAAAAATGTATTGGAGAAGAAGACGTTTTCCCGCTGCCGGTAATTTAAAAAAAAATAACGCGTGGAGAGGCAGTGATGGGAGGGGGGGTGTGACGTCATGACGTTCGGGGGCAGCGTGTGACGACATCGCCGTTGGGGGGAGGGGGGAGGAGCGTGTGACGTCATTTCGTTCCGCGGTAGCGTGTGACGTCGTCGTAGTTGGTGGCGGCGCGTGACGTCGACCTAGTCCGGGGAGGAGCGTGTGAGGTCATCACGGTGCGGGGGAAGCGCGGGAACCCCGGGCGGTTGCCCCTGGCAACGGGGCCTACATTCCATTAGAGCCTCAAGTGTTTCCCAGTCATTTGTCCCAGATAAAGCAATTACATCCATAACTTGCAGCAGCACAATAATATAATATATATACAAGGGGCAACATTACATTAAAAAATGCATTGAATATAAAATATCATAAAAATCATATAAAATCTTAGTATATCACTTATAAAATTTATATATTTAAAAACTTTAAAGATGTTGTAAAAAGTGTCCTATGTTTAGCAATGTTACAAAATTTTGAGATTTTAAAAATCAAGTCTGCTTGATTATCCCCTCAGATAAAGCATAACAATAAGTTTAATTTGACACCAAATTCACTTTCATATCTCAAGTATTAAAAAAGTTATGGCCATTTTCATACTCGGAAATTAGCATCTTGTTCCCTATTGATTTTCAATGGACATTACAAAAAAGCTGTGATCGTGGACAGTCAAAAGCCCATTTCTTAAGGAAGGATTAACATTTTTAAATAGCCTAAGTGTCCAAAGATTATTCACAAATAATTCACAATATAACATGATTTTTATATCTAATTTACATTAATTTATAGGCCAAATGGAAGGAATTTAGATAGATATAGATATAGATATGCCATTTATTGTCACTATACATGTACAGTGAAACTGAAAGCTGCTCGTACTCAGTGCATACATACAATTTTACACAAAAAAAACAAGAAACAGAAAAAACAAAACTGAAGGGATATGGGGGGGGGGGGGGGGGAACTAGGTGCACAAATTCTTGATATACAGGCGCTACATACATAGATACATATTAATACAGATGGAAGTCCGTGTTGGGCGGTTTGCTTTATATAAGTCTGCGAGCATTGTGTGGTAATTTGAAAACTATGGTAACTATATTATCTCGGGAATAAAACTAGCCTTTTTGCGTCCGTTTGTCCTGGATTTCGTGCACCTATAGCGCCTTCCAGAGGGCTGCAGGTAGAACAGTCTAGTAACGCAGGATTTAAGCTGTTCAATTGCTGTAAATAAATGCCCATTTAAATCGGCTTTCTAGTGGGTGCATGTGAACGAATGCTGATTTAGAAAGGTTTTGAACATCGCGCTGGATATAGTGCCCTCAAATGCCGAGATTTAAAACTGCGGGATATAAAAAAGTGTCCTAATGAACTACTCGCTGTAGATAACTTGAAAGATACAGGGTCATATATTGCCCCATTTGCCGTAAAAATAAGGTACATACCTTTAATATGTTTGCTTTATAAAACCTTTGGCTGCGAGATGTTGCGGTACCATGAGACTCTGTGGAATGTTAAAACTATTAAAACTATATTATCGAGGCCTCAGCAAAGTAAATAAGGCCTTTTTTACCGGGTCTTGCAATTGCGAAATTCGTTCTCCGATGATCCTCTAGGCTTCTACATCAGTGGCGATGGGTAAGCATCTAGTCCGGGAACATCGCCATCTGTTTTAAACCCCCCCAGGACAAACTATGCGCCAAAGTGCGTTCGGGCCGACAAACGCACTATGGGCAGATTCTCAACGACCCTGCATTCAGGTAGGTTTTGTAACATACCTAAGTATATCACTTATAAAATTTTATATATTTAAAAACTGTAAAGCTGTTACGTCAAAACGCCTGTCCCATGTTTGAGAGGGAGGAGGTTGAGAAGAGAGGGAATTCGGACTGTAAACGCCTAGAGTCAGGGACTAACTCTGCAGTAAGATTCCGTAAACCAATGTGGCCAATGTTGTTTTATATGTCTTGTTGTTTGTCTTTTGACAAAATGTCCGCGAGCATTGCCTTTTTCATTTCACTGCACCATCTCTGTGGTGTATGTGCCAAATAAACAAAAAAACTTGACTATATAATGCGATGTCATTCTGTTGTTCAGAGAAGTGGATTGAGGACAGTGAAGTGTCTACATTGGTCACTTAGCTGGAATTCTCGCTCCCTTCCATCGGCCGATAATAAGTAGAGTTTTGAACTGGTCTGCCAAACAGTTTGTGTGTTGTCTGTTTCTTAAGAAGCGACCTGTTTAGTTGTTATAAAAGTAACTTTTTCACTTGCATGCGACTGCGTGCGTTTGGCGCGACCAGACGGAAGCGGTGATCGCGGTAAGTACACGCTAAGTTCGCGAATGGCGTAATTTACGTCATACTCACCAATCAGCAGGGCAGGAGGCGGGCTGACTGAATTTGGGCGTCGGACGGTGACGTAATCGCGCAACGGCATGCCGGGCGATGAAGTTATCGCACAACGCCACGCGCTAGGCGTACGCCGTCAAGATGCTGCGTACATCAAGACGCTGCGTACGCCGACAGGCCGTTGGCGCGTGGAATTTTCGGACAGTGCGGGATTTTCGGAGCCCCGCGCGATGTCGGAACCAGCCGCGCACAACTCCATACGCCTCCACGCTTGGAAGTGGGACCGGCCCCGCGCGGCCCATACGCCTCAAGCGACCACGTTTGGTCGCACCAGACGCAAGCAATCGCCCCCTTAAGTCCACCCTCCGCTACCTCCAGTTTAAATTCCATTCTTCTTGGAGAACCAAGAAGAACCAAGAACCAAAAAAGCTGGAGTAACTCAGAGGGTCAGACATCATCTCTGGAGAGAAGGAATGGGTCTCGACGCCAAATGTCACCCATTCCTTTTCTTTAGAAATTCTTGGTAGATAAAAATGCTGGAGAAACTCAGCGGGTGAGGCAGCATCTATGGAGTGAATGAATAAGCAACGTTTCAGGTCAAGACCCTTCTTCAGACTTCTTTGACCCGATATGTCACCTATTCCTTCGCTCCATAGATGCTGCCTCACCCGCTGAGTTGCTCCAGCATTTAGCGTTTACCTTCGATTCAAACCAGCATCTGTGGTTCTTTCTTAAACAAACCTATCCCACTGAGGGCGGTGGAGGCCGGTTCACTGGATGCTTTCATGAGAGAGCTAGATAGGGCTCTTAAGGATAGCGGAGTCAGGGGATATGGGGAGAAGGCAGGAACGGTGTACTGATTGGGGATGATCAGCCGTGATCACATTGAATGGTGGTGCTGGCTCGAAGGGCCGAATGGCCTCTACTCCTGCACCTATTGCCTATTGTCTATTGAGTTACTCCAGCATTTTGTGTCTAGCTTCGATTTAAACCAGCATCTGCAGTTCTTTCTTACACAAACTTGTCCCACTGAGTTACTCCACCATTCTGTGTCTACATGGGGCTTGTAGGCTAATTGGCTTTGGTAAAATTTGTCCCTAGTGTGCAAGGGCCTGTTTCCGCGCTGTATCTCTAAAGCCTAAATGTTACGTCTGATGCCAAACTTGTGCTTGTGCAAGGTGAGAGATTTGTGCAACAGAAAAATGCTTTTCGCTGTATCTTAGATGATAAATAAACTTCTCGGCAATTAACTCTGACAAACACTAGTTGGAATTCTGCTCGGAAGTGTGGGGAAAATCGGCACCGCTCCTGGAGACCGGCTGAATCACTGCTGACAGAGTCCAGAGTGTTTACCTGGACTGAAACAATGAAATTCTTGCATATCGTGTATTCATGGGGCCATTACGGGCTATTAAAGAGAGTAAATATACAATATATTGGCACTTATGCCCGTGAAAGTAAGCATGCATGTACAGCAGGCAGTGAAGAAACCTAACGGTCTGTTGGCCTTCATAACAAGAGGAGTTGAGTACAGGAGCAAAGGGGTCCTTCTGCAGTTGTACAGGGCTTACTCCTTATTCTTAAACATAGAAACATAGAAATTAGGTGCAGGAGTAGGCCATTCAGCCCTTCGAGCCTGCACCGCCATTCAATTTGATCATGGCTGATCATCCAACTCAGTATCCCGTACCTGCCTTCTCTCCATACCAACTGATCCCCTTAGCCACAAGGGCCACATCTAATTCCCTCTTAAATATAGCCAATGAACTGGCCTCAACTACCCTCTGTGGCAGAGAGTTCCAGAGATTCACCACTCTCTGTGTGAAAAAAGTTCTACTCATCTCGGTTTTAAAGGATTTCCCCCTTATCCTTAAGCTGTGACCCCTGGTTCTGGACCCCCCCCCCCCCCAACATCGGGAACATGTTTCCTGCCTCTAGCATGTCCAAGCCCTTAACAATCTTATATGTTTCAATGAGATTCCCTCTCATCCTTCTAAACTCCAGAGTGTACAAGCCCAGCCGCTCCATTCTCTCAGCATATGACAGTCCCGCCATCCCGGGAATTAACCTGCGCTGGGCTCCCTCAATAGCAAGAATATCCTTCCTCAAATTAGGGGACCAAAACTGCACACAATACTCCAGGTGTGGTCTCACCAGGGCCCTGTACAACTGCAGAAGGACCTCTTTGCTCCTGTACTCAACTCCTCTTGTTATATAGGCCAACAGGCCAAAACTGCACACAATACTCCAGGTGTGGTCTCACTAGGGCCCTGTACAACTGCAGAAGGACCTCTTTGCTCCTATACTCGACTCCTCTTGTTATGAAGGCCAACAGGCCAAAACTGCACACAATACTCCAGGTGCAAGTTTAATACAGACATCAACTCAAACACAGCACATGAGCCATTTAAAAATAAATTTTAAAAAAAAACTTAAAGAAAAGAACAATTAAAAAAAAACATCATAAAAAAGTAAATTAACAGAATTATAATTTATTGACATAAATCATTAACAAAAAACAGCATATTTCACCTCCCTCTCCTCACCCTTCTCCCCTCCTCGTCTCCCTTCTCCCCTCCCTTATCTCCTGATTCTCTCCCCCTCTCTTCCCTTCTTCCCCTCTCTCCCCCTCCTCTCTTCCCCTTCTCTCTCCTCCCTTCTTCCCCCCTCTCTCCCTTCTCTCCTCATTCTAACCCCTCTCTTCCCTTCTTTCCCCCTCTCTCCCTTCTCTCCTCATTCTCACCCCTCTCCTCCCTTCTTTCCCCCCTCTCTCCACCTCTCACTTCCCTTGTCTCACCTCCCTTGTCTCCTACCTCTCTCACCCCTCTCTTCCCTTATCGCTCCCCCCTCTTTTCCCTTCTCTCTCTACCCCTCTCCTGCCTTCTCTCCCCCCCTCTCTCCCTCCCCCCTCTCTTCCCCTCTCTCTCCTGCCTTCTCTCCCTCCCTCTCTCCTCCCTTCTCTCCCCCCTCTCTCTTCCCCTTCTCTCCCCCCTTCTCTCCCTCCCTCCTCTCTCCCTCCTCTCTCCCCCCTCTCTCCCCCCTCTCCTCCCTTCTCTCCCCCCTCTCTCTTCCCCTTCCCTCCCCCCTCTCCTCTACATTCCTCCCTCAACCAGGGCCGTGCCGAGCATCTGTGGACTTCCCCACTCAGTTGCCGGGAGCAGGAACAATGTCAAACAGTGGGAGTGATCGGAGCGAGGAATTCCTCTGGCCCCAGGAAAGGGGCTACAGACCAACGAGGACACTCCCACCGCTCGGACCCCTACATATACCCCACAGAGACAGCGGGGGCAACACAGACACACACACTGCCCGAGAGCCTCACGCAGACACGGGCAACACAGGACAGGTAACTGGGGTGAGGGCGCAGCTGTGTGAGCTGTGAGGAGGATGCTATGAGGATGAGGACAGGTTGGGGGAGTGGGCAGATGCGCGGCAGATGCAGTTTAATGCGGATAAATGTGAGGTTATCCTCTTTGGTAGCAAAAACAGGAAGGCAGATTACTATCTAAATGGCGTCAAGTCTGGGGCTCCTTGTATATCAGTCTATGAAAGTAGGCATGCAGGTACAGCAGGCAGTGAAAAAAGCGAATGGTATGTTAGCATTCATAGCAAAAGGATTTGAGTATAAGAGCAGGGAGGTTCTACTGCAGTTGTACAGGGTCTTGGTGAGACCACACCTGGAGTATTGCGTACAGTTTTGGTCTCCTAATCTGAGGAAAGACATTCTTGCCATAGAGGATTTGAGTATAGGAGCAGGGAGGTTCTACTGCAGTTGTACAGGGTCTTAGTGAGACCACACCTGGAGTATTGCGTACAGTTTTGGTCTCCTAATCTGAGGAAAGACATTCTTGCCATAGAGGGAGTACAGAGAAGGTTCACCAGACAGATTCCTGGGATGTCAGGACTTTCATATGAAGAAAGACTGGATAGACTTGGCTTGTACTCGCTAGAATTTAGAAGATTGAGGGGGGATCTTATAGAAACATACAAAATTCTTAAGGGGTTGGACAGGCGAGATGCAGGAAGATTATTCCTGATGTTGGGGAAGTCCAGAACTAGGGGTCACACAGTTTAAGGATAAGAGGGAAGTCTTTTAGGACCGAGATGAGAAAAACATTTTTTTTCACACACAGAGAGTGGTGAATCTGTGGAATTCTCTGCCACAGAAGGTAGTTGAGGCCACACAGTTCATTGGCTATATTTAAGAGGGAGTTAGATGTGGCCCTTGTGGTTAAAGGGATCAGGGGGTATGGAGAGAAGGCAGGGATGGGATACTGAGTTGGATGATCAGCCATGATCATATTGAATGGCGAATGGTGCTGGCTGGAAGGGCCGAATGGCCTCTACTCCTCTATGTTTCTGGGCATAATGTCTTGAGAAATACTGAATGCTGAGGCAGTGAGGAGTGTGGGAAGGGCAGGGAGCGCTGGGCACCATTGTAAGAGTTAATGCCATGGTTGACATGTATTTTTAGATATAGCAGACATATTGGGGCTGAATATTACTGAATGTGCTTTCTTTGCTTCAAAGCCCTGTCCCACTGTACGAGTTCATTCCAAGAGCTCTCCCCGAGTTTGCCCCAACTCGAACTCGGAGATTTACGGTAATGGCCGCTCGTCCGTACTCGGGGCTCCCGTGGACATTTTTCAACAGGTTGAAAAATCTTCACGAACCTCCCCGTGCTTACCTGCCGTTAGCGAGTCTTCCCGAGTACCTGCCGTTAGCGTTACGAGCCGCTAAGACATGTAAGGATTTGAGTATAGGAGCAGGGAGGTTCTACTGCAGTTGTGTCCCCATTAATTCATTTCTTGGAGTCATAGAAACATAGACAATAGGTGCAGGAATAGAGGCCATTCGGCCCCTTCCAGCCGATCAGTTATACTGAGCCACATTTTACATGTTGGTATATTAGCTTCTTCCAAAATTTAAGTATGAGGTTTTTTAGGCGAATGGTATGTTAGCTTTATGAGGCGAATGGTATGTTAGCTTTCATAGCAAAAGGATTTGAGTCTAGGAGCAGGGAGGTTCTACTGCAGTTGTACAGGGTCTTGGTGAGACCACACCTGGAGTATTGCGTGCAGTTTTGGTCTCCAAATCTGAGGAAGGACATTATTGCCATAGAGGGAGTGCAGAGACGGTTCACCAGACTGATTCCTGGGATGTCAGGACTGTCTTATGAAGAAAGACTGGATAGACTTGGTTTATACTCTCTAGAATTTAGGAGATTGAGAGGGGATCTTATAGAAACTTACAAAATTCTTAAGGGGTTGGACAGGCTAGATGCAGGAAGATTGTTCCCGATGTTGGGGAAGTCCAGGACAAGGGGTCACAGCTTAAGGATAAGGGGGAAATCCTTTAAAACCGAGATGAGGAGAACTTTTTTCACACAGAAAGTGGTGAATCTCTGGAACTCTCTGCCACAGAGGGTAGTTGAGGCCACACAGTTCATTGGCTATATTTAAGAGGGAGTTAGATGTGGCCCTTGTGGCCAAGGGGATCAGAGGGTATGGAGAGAAGGCAGGTACGGGATACTGAGTTGGATGATCAGCCATGATCATACTGAATGGCGGTGCAGGCTCGAAGGGCCGAATGGCCTACCCCTGCACCTAATTTCTATGTTTCTATGTTTCTATGTCCCCGAATGCTGGAGAAACTCAGCGGGGGCCTTCCACAAAGACCGCTCCCTCCATAACTCCCTTATCAATTCTTCCCTTCCCTCTCGTACCACCCCCTCCCCGGGCACTTTCCGTTGCAACCGCTAGAAATGCAACACCTGTCCCTTCACCTCCCCCCTCGACTCCGTTCAAGGACCCAAACAGTCGTTCCAGGTGCGACAGAGGTTCACCTGCATCTCCTCCAACCTCATCTACTGCATCCGCTGCTCTAGATGTCAGCTGATCTACATCGGGGAGACTAAGCGGAGGCTGGGCGATCGTTTCGTCGAACACCTCCGCTCGGTCCGCAATAACCAAGCTGACCTCCCGGTGGCTCAGCACTTCAACTCCCCCTCCCATTCCCAGTCCGACCTCTCTGTCCTGGGTCTCCTCCATTGCCAGAGTGAGCAACACCGGAAGTTGGAGGAACAGCACCTCATATTCCGCTTGGGGAGTCTGCATCCTGCGGGCATGAACATTGAATTCACCCAATTTTGTTAGCCCTTGCTGTCTCCTCCCCTTCCTCAGGCCTCGAGCTGTCTCCTCCCATCCCTCAGCCCTCGAGCTCCTCCTCCTCCTTTTTCCTTCCTTCTCCCCGCCACCCCCTATCAGCCTGAAGTAGGGTTTCGGCCCGAAACGTTACCCATTTCCTTCGCTCCATAGATGCTGCTGCACCCGCTGAGTTTCGCCAGCATTTTTGTGTACCTAAAATTATAAAAGGACTGGACAAGCTAGATGCAGGAAAAATGTTCCCAATGTTGGGCGAGTCCAGAACCAGGGGCCACACGCACACAGTCTTAGAATAAAGGGGAGGCCATTTAAGACTGAGGTGAGAAAAAAACTTTTTCACCCAGAGAGTTGTGAATTTGTGGAATTCCCTGCCACAGAGGGCAGTGGAGGCCAAGTCACTGGATGGATTTAAGAGAGAGTTAGATAGAGCTCCCTCAATAGACTTGGTTTGTACTCTCTAGAATTTAGAAGATTGAGAGGGGACCTTATAGAAACTTACAAAATTCTTAAGGGGTTGGACAGGCTAGATGCAGGAAGATTGTTCCCGATGTTGGGGAAGTCCAGGACAAGGGGTCACAGCTTAAGGATAAGGGGGAAATCATTTAAAACCGAGATGAGAAGAACTTTTTTCACACAGAGAGTGGTGAATCTCTGGAACTCTCTGCCACATAGGGTAGTCGAGGCCAGTTCATTGGCTATATTTAAGAGGGAGTTAGATGTGGCCCTTGTGGCTAAGGGGATCAGGGGGTATGGAGAGAAGGCAGGTACGGGATACTGAGTTGGATGATCAGCCATGATCATATTGACTGGCGGTGCAGGCTCGAAGGGCCGAATGGCCTCTACTCCTGCACCTAATTTCTATGTTTCTATGTTTCTAAGGTGAGAAAAAACTTTTCCACCCAGAGAGTTGTGAATTTGTGGAATTCCCTGCCACAGAGGGCAGTGGAGGCCAAGTCACTGGATGGATTTAAGAGAGAGTTAGATAGAGCTCTAGGGGCTGGTGGAGTCGAGGGATATGGGGAGAAGGCAGGCACGGGTTATTGATTGGGGACGATCAGCCATGATCACAATGAATGGCGGATGGTGCTGGCTCGAAGGGCCGAATGGCCTCCTCCTGTATCCATTGTCTATGTTTCTATGATCGTGTGTGTGTGTGTGTGACCCTTTGCTCCCTCCTCTCTCAGGACCAAGGCATGGAAGGAAAACGACTTCTCGTGGCCGCGCTGTGCGTTGCTTTGCTGGCCGCCATGGCCCTTCAGACGGAGGCCGGAGCCAGCTTCCATCCCCGACCCCGGGAGAGGGGCAAGACTCAGGGGACCACTGGGGTGAGAGACTGCAGCCGAACATGCTCGCTGGGAGGGGAGGGGAGGGGGGAGTGGTTACGCCTGTTTGTGTGTGAGACTGAGATCCTTGCTATTGAGGGAGTGCAGCGTAGGTTAGACATTAGACAACAGGCGCAGGAGTAGAGGCCATTCGGCCCTTCGAACCAGCACTGCCATTCAATGTGATCATGGCTGATCATAGAAACACAGAAATTAGGTGCAGGAGTAGAGGCCATTCGGCCCTTCGAGCCTGCACCATTCGCCATTCAATATGATCATGGCTGATCATCCAACTCAGTATCCCGTACCTGCCTTCTCTCCATACCCCCTGATTCCCTTAGCCACAAGGGCCACATCTAACTCCCTCTTATATCCCCAATCAGTTCCCCGTTCCTGCCTTCTCCCCATATCCCCCTGACTCTCTCTCGCTATCTTTAAGAGCCCTATCTAGCTCTCTCTTGAAAGAATTCTCCCCAGAGAACCGGCCTCCACCGCCCTCTGAGGCAGAGAATTCCACAGACTCGCAACTCTCACTGTGAGAAAAAATGTTTCCTCGTCTCCGTTCTAAATGGGTTACCCCTTATTCTTAAACTGTGTGTGTGTATGTGGCCCCTGGTTCTGGACTCCCCCAACATCGGGAACATGTTTCCTGCCTCTAGTGTGTCCAAGCCCTTAACAATCTTATATGTTTCATTGAGATATCCTCTCATCCTTCTAAACTCCACAGAGTGTACAAGCCCAGCCGCTCCATTCTCTCAGCATATGACAGTCCCGCCATCCCGGGAATTAACCTTTTAAACCTACGCTGGGCTCCCTCAATAGCAAGAATGTACAGAGCCCTGTTGAGACCACACCTGGAGTATTGTGTGCAATTTTGGCCTGTTGGCCTTCATAACAAGAGGAGTTGAGTATAGGAGCAAAGAGGCTCTTCTGCAGTTGTACAGGGCCCTGGTGAGACCACACCTGGAGTATTGTGTACATTTTTGGTCCCCTAATTTGAGGAAGGACATTCTTGTTTTTGAGGGAGCCCAGCGTAGGTTTACCAGGTTAATTCCCGGGATGGCGGGACTGTCATATGCTTAGAGAATGGAGCAGCTGGGCTTGTACACTCTGGAGTTTAGAAGGATGAGAGGGTATCTTATTGAAACATATAAGATTATTAAGGGTTTGGACACGCTAGAGGCAGGAAACATATTCCCAATGTTGGGGGAGTCCAGAACCAGGGGCCACACACACACAGTTTAAGAATGAGGGGTCGGCCATTTAGAACGGAGACGAGGAAACACTTTTTCACCCTGATAGAAACATAGAAAATAGGTGCAGGAGTAGAGGCCATTCAGCCCTTCGAGCCAGCACCGCCATTCACTGTGATCATGGCTGATCGTCCCCAATCAATAACCCATGCCTGCCTTCTCCCCATATCCCTTGACTCCACTAGCTCCTAGAGCTCTATCTAACTCTCTCTTAAATCCATCCAGTGACTTGGTCTCCACTGCCCTCAGTGGCAGGGAATTCCACAAATTCACAACTCTCTGGGCGAATTTTTTTTTTCTCACCTCGGTCTTAAATGACCTCCCCTTTATTCTAAGACTGTGTGGCCCCAGGTTCTGGACTCGCCCAACATCGGAAACATGTTTCCTGCCTCTAGCATGTCCAAACCCTTAATAATCTTATATGTTACAATAAGATCCTCTCTCATCCTTCTAAGCTCCAGAGTGTACAAGCCCAGCCGCTCCATTCTCTCAGCATATGACAGCCCCTGGTTCTGGACTCGCCCAACATTGGGAACATTTTTCCTGCATCTAGCTTGTCCAGTCCTTTTATAATTTTATATGTTTCTAGAAGATCCCACCCCACCCCCTCATCCTTCTAAACTCCAGTGAATAGTTGCGAGTCTGTGGAATTCTCTGCCTCAGAGGGCGGTGGAGGCCGGTTCTCTGGATGCTTGCCGAGGCAGCGTGAGGTGGAGATGGGGTCGATGGATGGAAGGAAGGTTGGTTTGTGTGTGCGTGATGGTCTGGGCTGCGTCCACAACTCTCTGCAAGTTTCTCCAGTGAGATCCAGCGATCTTGGTGCGGGGCAGGGAGGCAGGGAGGGGATATTAGACGGGGCTCTAACACATTCTAACATGTTCCAGAAACCAAGCACCAAACGGGAGCTGGATGAAGGGGTCGTTGTTCAAGCAGCCGGAGCTCGATGGGATCCCATGGAGGCAGAGGTGAGTGACAATAGGAGTAGAGGCCATTCGGCCATTCCAGCCAGCACTGCCATTCACTGTGATCATCCCCAATCAGTACCCCGTTCCTGCCTTCTCCCCATATCCCATAACTCCGCTATCTTTAAGAGCCCTATCTAGCTCTCTCTTGAAAGCATCCAGAGAACCGGCCTCCACCGCCCTCCGAGGCAGAGAATTCCACAGACTCACAACTCTCTGTGAGAAAAAGTGTTTCCCCGTCTCCGTTCTAAATGGCCGACCCCTTATTCTTAAACTGTGGCCCCTGGTTCTGGACTCCCCCAACATGGGGAACATGTTTCCTGCCACTAGCGTGTCCAAGCCCTTAACAATCTCATATATGTTTCAATGAGATTCCCCCTCATCCTTCTAAACTCCAGAGTGTACAAGCCCACAGCCGCTCCACATTCTCTCAGCATATGACAGTCCCGCCATCCCGGGAATTAACCTGGTGAACCTACGCTGGGCTCCCTCAATAGCAAGAATGTCCTTCCTCAAATTAGGGGACCAAAACTGCACACAATACTCCAGGTGTGGTCTCACCAGGGCCCTGTACAACTGCAGAAGGACCTCTTTGTTCCTAGACTCAACTCCTCTTGTGATGAAGGCCAACAGGCCAAAACTGCACACAATACTCCAGGTGTGGTCTCACCAGGGCCCTGTACAACTGCAGAAGGACCTCTTTGCTCCTATACTCAACTCCTCTTGTGATGAAGGCCAACAGGCCAAAACTGCACACAATACTCCAGGTGTGGTCTCACTAGGGCCCTGTACAACTGCAGAAGGACCTCTTTGCTCCTGTACTCAACTCCTCTTGTTATAAAGGCCAACATGCCATTGGCTTTCTTCACTGCCTGCTGTACCTGCCTGCTTACTTTCATAGACTGATGTACAAGGACCCCCAGATCCCATTGTACTCATGGGATCATTCTCAATAGAAGGGTCTCGACCCGAAACGTCGCCTATTTCCTTCGCTCCATGGATGCTGAGTTTCTCCAGCATTTTTGTCCACATTCTCGTAAAGACATCCTCAGATTATGGGGCCCAAAGCCGCTCGCGTTACTCCAAATGGCCATGACCTGCCATTCCTGGGATCGTTCTATGGAAACCCACAGCCTTGGTTGCCTCCCTGCTAATATTGGGCTATTTTGCAGGTGGATCTAGCCTCTCAGGCCCAGGATGATGTCAGGAAGTACAGAGACTTCCTGATCCAACTGTTCGAAGGACTCCTGGAGTCAGGTGAGTGAGTCTCTCTCTCTATCTCCTCGCTAGACGGGCTAGAGGCAGGAAACATGTTCCCGATGTTGGGGGAAGTCCAGAACCAGGGGCCACACACACACACAGATTAAGAATAAGTGGTCGGCCATTTAGAACAGAGACGAGGAAACACTTTTTCACCCAGAGAGTTGTGAATTTGTGGAATTCTCTGCCACATTCAATGTGATCATGGCTGATCATCCCCAATCAGTACCCTGTTCATGCCTTCTCCCCATATCCCCTGACTCCACTATCTTTAAGAGCCCTATCTAGAAAATACTAGGCTTGTATTCTCTGGAGTTTAGAAGGATGAGGGGGCATCTTATAGAAACATATAAAATTATAAAAGGACTTGACAAGCTAGATGCAGGAAAAATGTTCCCAATGTTGGGCGAGTCCAGAACCAGGGGCCACACACAGTCTTAGAATAAAGGGGAGGTCATTTAAGACTGAGGTGAGAAAACATTTTTTTCACCCAGAGAGTTGTGAATTTGTGGAATTCCCTGCCACAGAGGGCAGTGGAGGCCAAATCACTGGATGGATTTAAGAGAGAGTTAGATAGAGCTCTAGGGGCTAGTGGAGTCAAGGGATATGGGGAGAAGGCAGGCACGGGTTATTGATAGGGGACGATCAGCCATGATCACAATGAATGGCGGTGCTGACTCGAAGGGCCGAATGGCCTCCTCCTGAACCTATTTTCTGTTTCTCGCTCTCTTGAAAGTATCCGGAGAACTTTCATTTACACAACATTGCTGTGTCCCAACGTTATGGTGCCCTGAAATGGGGGGGGGGGGGGGGGGGGGGGGGGGGGGGGGGGGCAAACACAGCTGTAATTTTTCTACATGGTGAAACCAAATGTATAAAAATGGGCTTTATTGAAATCTGACAATGTTGACTTTAACCGCATGTGATTTTTTTTCTATTACAAATCTCAAATTGTGGAGTATAGAGGCAAATAAATAAATGATGGGTCTTTGTCCCAGATATTATGGAGGGGGCTGGTCTCTATACTTTAGACTTAAGAGACACAGGCCCTTCGGCCCTCCGAGTCCGTGCCGACCAGCGATCGCCCCGTGCACTGGTTTAGCTTAGTTTAGAGAAACAGGCCCTTCCCCAACGAGTCCATGTACACTAGCCCTATCCTACACACTAGGGGCACCTCAATTTAACCGAAGCCAATTAACCTGCAAATATGTACGTCTTCGGAGTGTGGGAGGAAACCAGAGCACCCAGAGAAAAACCCACGCGATCACACAGAGGACGTGCAAACTCCGCACAGACAGCCCCCCTGTAGTCGGGGTCTCTACCGCTGCGCCACCAGTTCCCGTCACGAACGTGTTGAAAGTCCAGCGGCGACGAGAAAGACGTTACGACTCTTTGGGCGACTGAGGAGACGACTCACGACCCTACAGGCGACATAGACATAGAAACATAGAAATTAGGTGCAGGAGTAGAGGCCATTCGGCCCTTCGAGCCTGCACCATTCGCCATTCAATAACATCATGGCTGATCATCCACCTCAGTATCCCGTACCTGCCTTCTCTCCATACCCCCTGATCCCCTTAGGTTCTTCTCATCTCGGTTTTAAAGGATTTCCCCTTTATCCTTAAGCTGTGACCCCTTGTCCTGGACTTCCCCAACATCGGGAGCAATCTTCCTGCATCTAGCCTATCCAACCCCTTAAGAATTTTGTAAGTTTCTATAAGATCCCCTCTCAATCTCCTAAATTCTAGAGAGTATAAACCAAGTCTATCCAGTCTTTCTTCATAAGACAGTCCTGACATCCCAGGAATCAGTCTGGTGAACCGTCTCTGCACTCCCTCTATGGCAATAATGTCCTTCCTCAGATTTGTAGACCAAAACTGTAGGCAATACTCCAGGTGTGGTCTCACCAAGACCCTGTACAACTGCAGTAGAACCTCCCTGCACCTATACTCAAATCCTTTTGCAATGAAAGCTAACATACCATTCGCTTTCTTTACTGCCTGCTGCACCTGCATGCCTACCTTCAATGACTGGTGTACCATGACACCCAGGTCTCGCTGCATCTCCCCCTTTCCCAATCGGCCACCATTTAGATAATAGTCTGCTTTCCCGTTTTTGCCACCAAAATGGATAACCTCACATAAATGGATAACCTATGACATGTCGCGGGGTGAAGCCTGTATGGTTGTGAGTAGTCGCCCATAGAGTCGTGCCTTGTTAGAAACATAGAAAACAGGTGCAGGAGTAGAGGCCATTCGGCCCTTCGAGCCTGCACCATTCACCATTCAATATGATCATGGCTGATCATCCCCAATCAGTACCCCGTTCCTGCCTTCTTCCCATATCCCCTGACTCCACTATCTTTAAGAGCCCTATCTACCTCCCTTGAAAGAATCCAGAGAACCTGCCTCCAATATGATCATGGCTGATCATCCAACTCAGTATCCTGTACCTGCCTTCTCTCCATACCTCCTGATCCGTTTAGCCACATCTAACCCCCTCTTAAATATAGCCAATGAACTGTGTGGCCTCAACTACCTTCTGTGGCAGAGAATTCCACAGATTCACCACTCTCTGTGTGTGAAAAAAAATGTTTTTCTCATCTCGGTCCTAAAAAATTTCCCCCTTATCCTTAAACTGTGTGACCCCTTGTTCTGGACTTCCCCAACATCGGGAACAATCTTCCTGCATCTAGCCTGTCCAACCCCCTAAGAATTTTGTAAGTTTCTATAAGATCCCCCTCAATCTTCGAAATCTTCAGCCGAATCTATCCAGTCTTTCTTCATATGAAAGTCCTGCCATCCCAGGAATCAGTCTGGTGAACCGTCTCTGTACTCCCTCTATGGCAAGTACATAGAGGGAGTACCCCCTCAATCTTCTAAGCGGAGGTGTTGGGCCTGCGCTTGGTCTCACCGATGTAGAGCAGCCGACACCTAGAGCAGCGGATGCAGTAGATGAGATTGGAGGAGGTGCAGGTGAACCTCTGCCGCACCTGGAAGGACTGCTCGGGTCCTTGGATGGAGTCGAGTGTCTGATTGTGTGTTGCTTCTCTCCGCAGGCCAGGGGGAGTGACTCCCTGCCTCTCCTCGCGGGGTATCGAGGAATTTCAGCTCCTGATCATCATCTCTCGTTGTGGCAATGATCAATAAAGTGGAAATCCTCTCCGAGAATCCGTCATCGAGTCTGTATTTTTCACCGTCGGATGTTGGCTGAAACTTCAATCCCCTTCCTCTCATCTCCCTTCCCCTCCCCAAAGCAGAATCGTGAATCGAGGGGTGCCTAGAAACATAGAAAGCAGGTGCAAGATTAGGCCATTCGGCCCTTCGAGCCAGCACCGCCATTCACTGTGATCATGGCTGATCATCCAACTCAGTATCCCGTACCTGCCTTCTCCCCACATCCCTTCATTCCGTTAGCCCCAAGAGCTAAATCCAAATCTCTCTTGAAAACATCCAGTGAACCGGCCTCCACT